>NC_134846.1:10887739-11192988 GCF_965363235.1 Mytilus galloprovincialis
TTGTGGTTCCCCTGTATTGAAATCCAAAAAATTGGTATCCAACAAATAATACTGAATCGGAATTGACTGTTAATATTATTTTCAAAATTTTGTATCCATGTGTTTAGATAGAAATGTAAGAACATGATGATTTAGAATGTAAAGAATCAGGCTTTTTTCTGTACAATGATAAAAAAACAAATTATATATTAGAGCTGTTCCAAAAAAAAATTGTATGGGGGGAAGGGGGGATGTCAGAAGGCACTTCTTATTTGACCCCACCCTGTATAAATTTTTGATTGGATATTAGTTCAAGCCATTTTCTCAAAATAACAACCATTCATAAAAATTCTGGAACAGCTCTTACTGTTTTAAATTAGCCATAAATCAGCTTTTATAAAAATTGAAAAATGTTGACTAGTTCTATCAGGACATAAATGGCAGTAGTAATGTAAATTGTAAACTTTTCTGAGTTTTTACATAATGAAAATTCAACTAGAAATGACAATATGATTTTTGAAAAAGTATGATTTGATATATATTTTATAATGAAACAATGAACATTTTGAAAAACCAGTTTGGATTTCTAGTCTAGTTGTTACATATTTAATAAAACAAAATTAGCAAAAATAGAGATAAAACTCTACTGTGAACTGACTTTATATTTCTAGCTTGGTTGTTTCAGATTCAGAAAAATAGTGAAAAAATTGTGCCTCTGCTATGATTATTGTCCTATTAACATTGTTTACTGTCCCAAGATGTTTTATTGTTATATTTTTTAACAAATGTGTTATTTGCAGTGGTGCTATGATTATAAATGGCTGGATGAAGTTAGAATCTGAAGTTTTACAAGGAGGAATGAACTTTACAGCAGAATCAGAAGCAGTTATAGACTTTAAAACAGATGTAGATTTCTCAAATATGCCTTTTAAAATGTGTTTACAAATGATGAGACCTCCATTACAATACAAGTAAGTGATAGAATAGAGAATTGAAATAGGGAATGTGTCAAATAGACCACCATACTTAAAAAAAGCTTTGAAAAAACCCAGCATCCAAAGGTAGGCTTTAATTGTCCCCTAAACCCCAAGTAATGTATTTTACACAATTTTATTTTTATCTCACCTGGGTTAAAGTTCCAAGAACTAAAGTTTTGATGTGCTGTTTATGGCATCAGCCGCATCAACAATTTTCAGTCTTATGTGCATACAATCCTCCCCATTTGTTTATTTTAACCATAGTTGTAAAAGAAAAATACACATCTTTGCATCAGAACTAAACACATTTATTTAAAAACCAGTTGTTGGCATGACACAGGTAATGTTCTTCTCATATATGTTATGATGGTATGATACTAAACCCCTAACGGGAAGGACTGTGCCTGATATTCATATGATGAAATCATAATCTTTCAATCAAGCTGGCATGTCAGTTAACTGCTAGTAGTCTGTTGTTATTTATGTATTATTGTCATTTTGTGTATTTTCTTTGGTTACATCTTCTGACATCAGACTCGGACTTCTGTTGAACTGAATTTTACTGTGCGTATTGTTATGCGTTTACTTTTCTACATTGGCTAGAGGTATAGGGGGAGGGTTGAGATCTCATAAACATGTTTAACCCCGCCGCAGTTTTGCGCCTGTCCCAAGTCAGGAGCCTCTGGCCTTTGTTAGTCTTGTGTTATTTTTAATTTTAGTTTCTTGTGTACAATTTGGAGTTTAGTATGGCATTCATTATAACTGAACTAGTATATATATTTGTTTAGGGGCAAGCTGAAGGACGCCTCCAGGTGCGGGAATTTCTCGCTGCATTGAAGACCTGTTGGTGACCTTCTGCTGTTGTCTGTTCTATGGTCGGGTTGTTGTCTCTTTGACACATTCCCCATTTCCACTCTCAATTTTATTAACAATAGAAAATATGCAGACTCAATTATTCAACTTTTACTTAACTGTATTTACATGAATTATTTCTTTTGCAGATATAATTTAGAAAAATTTGAAAAATCCAGATTTTTGAAGAAAAGATATCGACACAAAGTTAAAAGATCTACAAGAATATCACCACTGTCATTCTTTATAAATGAGAAAAATTCAGAAATGTGTACAGGAATGTTTGCTAATGAATAAAAGGTAAGATTTGGGTGTTAATTTTAGTAAAGTTCCAGTATTATCCAGTTGAATTATCTCCCTTAAATTGATCAAATTTGTGCCATTCTTATCTCCCCTGTCAAAATATTAATGAGTGATTGCTTTACAGGTTACAATTAACCATTAGAATTTATGGGCACAGGCATATTATGAAGATAACAAGGTATTCTGAATAAGGCTTATCCTGATTGGTCCATATGTGCGCCCGTTATTTTTTTATTTTTAGAGACTTTGTGCATTCTGGTTTATACCAAAGGCCAAATAAATTATATTTTCCTAAGCCCAAACGGAACTGAGATGTCTTTTCAACGCTAGGATTAGACATATTTTTAAGTGCAAAATTGGGAGATAAGTACAAATTACGTTAAGAAAAGCCACGTGAACCTATATTTTTGGGACCAAAAAATACTGTCAGAAACATTTTTCTTTGATTCTAGCAAGGTTTTGTTTAAAAAAATCAGTTTTCTAATGTCTGTATCTCGAAAAAGGCCATCATCATCTTATCAGCGTCAACAAAACAAGTCGCAAAACAGTAATTTTACTTGGTATTTGATGTTTGATAGTTTGAACATGAATTTTAAAGTAAAGTATTGATTTGGTCCAGCTGAAAAAATGTTAAAAATTAGCATCTCTGAAGCTGTCAAATGATTTCAAGACCCCCTTAATATAAAACAGTCCATATGTTGAGTTAAAGCTGATGAAGTTTCTATAATTTTGACCAAGTCTACTGAATAAAATTTTATTGAGACTAAAGCTCTTGTTTCCTTCAAAATAATCCAATAATAAAATATTCAATGTTTTGATCTAATATTGCTGACCCTTACTTTTTGTTCCTTATCCAATTTTTGGCTACTATAGTTGTTCATACATCCAAAGGTTGCTGTTTAATTATGATAGTGATTTCAAAATTCAGACAAAATCAATTTATTTATTTTATGGTTTGTACATTTAAAATTCATGATGAACCCAATTTCAGGAGTTTAAAAATTGAAATCACAGAAAAAAGGCAATTTAGGAGGGAACCTTATTATTTTATTATTACTATTTCTATTATTGAGTATTGAAAATCTTGTATATTTTGTGATGTGTTGTCGTCAGAGGAGAAAAATTAGCTGATTTATTTCATATGTGAGTTTTTATTTCAATAGGAAATCAGGATGATTCATTACAACCAATGTAATAATGGGAGATAATTCAGCCTTTCTCTTCAAATAAGTTTTGAATTACTTCCCCTTGATGAACAAGCTATCATTTGATTTTTTAATAAATAAAAAAATAGTGGCATCTACCTCACAACCATTATGTCCTTCAACTCAAAGTTATATGGGATTTCTGCTCATTAGTTCAATACAAAAAAGAAGTATGGCCTTAGTAATGAATTCTTAAAAAAGTAATTCTTTTAACAGTATTTTAAGCTGCTACCAAAAAAAGTAAGGATTATAAAGAATAAATATTTGTAAAGACATTCAAGGTTGAAAATGGAAAGAAAGCGAATAAAAGATGTAATTTTTACCTTCATCAAGTCAAGAATGGCAGGAAAATGTTATGTTCATTTTTCATTGTTTTGATATTTCATCAGAAAAACTACGACAAGCAATAGAATCAGAAATGTTTAGCAACTGATATAAAACAATGTTTAACAGTACTCATTTTAAATGTTGAAACTAATTTGATACTTGTTTTGATATACTTGAAATCATTCTAAACATGAAATCCATACTTCTAAAATTTGTTGTTTAAATTGTCTAAGAATTGAACTGGAAAAATAATGTTCTTTCATTCTAATTAGGCGAGACCTTTCACTAATTAAATATCAACTTCATAGAAATTGCTCAACACACCACTGATGAGCATATAATATATATAATGCACAAAACCAGAAAGTAAAGTAGCATTTAGCTTGACAGTTAGCGTAGAAACTTGAATATTGTTAAAGACAATATGTCGATCATTAGATATTGTTTAATGTTTGTATCATTGAGTTGTGGTATATTGATATAGATCCCATGTCTGTTTTATTCATACATTAATTTGTTGATGGATACTTATGTCCAGCAGGAAATATTGCTAATGAAAAAGAAGATTTGGTATGATTGCTAATGATACAACTCTTCACAAGAGACCAAATGACACAGAATATAGCAATTATATGTAACTGTATGTCCTTCAACAATGAGCAAAGTCTATACAACATAATGTATATTAAACAATAATATTTTCTTGTCATATGTGGTGGGTGGAAGTTTTTAAGGACCTTGACTGGCTATTCAGCCATTGCACAGTTGGTGAATATGAATGTACTAGTACCTTATATAGGGAAAGTTTTTACATGTGTCTAATTGAAGTTATTTTCGCTAAAAAAAAATAACCCTATGTGAATATGTCACTTGAGAATTAAAATACATTGTACACTGTATGAAGTATTAACAGACTGGTTATATTTTCAGAATTTTGAATGAGGTTCTTTATTTTAGCAAATGTCACTCATTGATCAAATATCAAATTTGTTTGAATCTTCATTTTGTGCCATTGTGACCACTCTTAGAAATATTAGGCACATTATCTGTGAAGTTTATTGATTTATCATATATAATTTTTATTTTTTAAGGAAAGAAGGATAAAAATTCAAAACTTGTTTAATTATATGTTCTGTATGAGCCATTGCTAAAACATAATGTCAAATCAACAATCTATAAAACATATTTTATTTGCAAAAGTAGCAAAAGGGATTGGACACAAGTTATAACAACATAAATAATGTCCTCTCCGTGAAAATGATCATAACACAGTTTAAACACACACTTGATATAACACCTCGTCCCAGAGGTCACATGTTGAGAAACAAACTCCATTTATCTTGTTATGGATAATTAACAGACTCCCATGTCAATGACAGATATTGTATACAGACTGTTTATCCAGATGTCTGAGATGATAATACAGAGAGACAGGGTGCTGATAAAGGCTGGGTGACTTACACCAGTAATGGCCACATTTTATCTCATTTATGTAACTTTTTGACAGGAAATTATATGTGGCTGACAGTTCTTTTGCTTATCAAAACTTCAGTGTTGTTTTTTGTGTGTTAATTTTAACATTTTCATGTTCTCTTTTTATACACTTTAATTTATTTTAATTTACAATATTTCAGAAATTAGATATTTACCCAAAGTCCCAAACTCTTTTGTTGAATATTAATATATTAAAATATTTTACTACAATCTTTATTTTTGACAATTTTTTGTGACACTAATGTACCAAAACTTATAATGTAACTTAAAATCAAGTAATAGGTGATACATTGTTGGAATTTGGAAAGGCAGAATGCAAAGTAACATCAAAAGACATTGTTTATTTCACTGGAAATATGAGTTACATTTATTATTTGGAATGCACAAAGAAAATACTGTAAAGGGAAATAACCCAATGAATTGCAGTGCATTTGTTTTGTAATTTCAAGTTAATTATCTGCCAAACACAGACAGTAATAAATACAATAACCTATTTCATGCTGTTTACATAATAGTATATAAACTCATCATAGATACCAGGACTAAATTTAGTATATACGCCAGACACGCGTTTCGTCTACAAAAGACTCATCAGTGACGCTCGAATCCTAAAAAGTTAAAAAGGCCAAATAAAGTACGAAGTTGAAGAGCATTGAGAACCAAAATTCCTAAAAGTTTTGCCAAATACAGCTAAGGTGATCTATGTTTCTTGCACAAATGTGGAATGTCAACTTACATTTTTGGTTCCTGCTTCACAAAGTTTGTAAATTCTAGACGCTACCATTTTTACACCTCCACACAGAAAAGATTTCAAGTGCTACATTGTACCATTGGTCAAGAATAATGTATTCCCATTGGGGGTGACTTATATCAAACAATAGATGGCGCAACATTGATCACAAATGTTTGCTTAATCTGCCAAGGAGGGGACTGAATCGTAACCTTTTTCTAGCAAAGATGAGTAGGGAAATAGTTATATCAGCTACAACATGTACAACAACTACAAATATTTTGAGATTTGTCTTTTCAATCTTTAAATTATTAGTCATTTGTGAGTTCATATACATTTTGTAATTATTTACAGCTTTCAAATTGTTTCTATCTTTCTTTTTCAGGCAAAAGTCCTAAACCAGAGAAGTCATTCCAGTTTATGAGGAACACCACTTTCTTGGCAGAATTCTCTCAAATTTTATTTTTATGTTACATCTTTGTTTTAAAATTATCTTTTAGTCATTTTTTTTTTAATTAAGAAATATTTTTAAAACATGGGCTGCCGATACATCACTTGTTAATGACATGTTGTGTTTTTTAAATGTTAAGGATAATGTTTGCTCTTTTATTTCAGGGGATAGGGAATCTTCAATCACTAATGTTAGTTGAAGATCCTTTTTTTTAGTGCAGTTGTGGTTTTTATTTAGTTAATGCGAAAACACAGTCTGCATATTTGACAAAAAATAGCAGTTTTGCAAATATCTTTGATTAGATCAGGGTTGTAACAACTAATATCTGAAATACTAAAATGATGACTTGCAAACGCCTTAGATTTATAGTATTTTGGAATTTTGGGATCCAAGGAACGAAACAAAACTTAAACCTTCTGCATTTTTTATTTTGTTTTACAGACTTCTGAAGGTCTGTTATTGTTAAAATATATATTTGTCTTCATCATTTGACACTGCTTCGATCTTGAATAGTTTTGTTTTTGTTTATTCTTGAGACAATAATGTCATGTTAGATTGTTCAATGGTTTGTGTTGCTTAACTTGAGTTGTACAGATTTAGTTTTTTGCTGGAGTAAACATACAACTTGTATGAAGTGATTAAAATTAACAAGAAATCAGAGAAAAAGTAAATAACAAAATTGTGTTAATAAAGTTATACATGTATAACTAAAACTTTTCAATAGCAATAATTGGACACTCCATTTAAGTTTTTCTTTTTTTATATAGAATAGGAGTCCATAGTGTATACTTTTGTTGTTTTCTTTGATTGTCATGACAACTTGCAATAACTGTTCAAATACTCTTTGTTATAAAATATTGTATTTTTATGAAATAATGTGCCAAAAATAATCATGTTTTGCAATAAATTGTTGAATTTTGTATATTTACAATTATATGAATACTTGTGTTACTGTTTGTCTGCAAAGATGGTCCTAGAATATGACAGTTTTAATTCCAGAAATGCCACTTTTTTCATGGTTTAGCAACTGCTTGGAAAAAAGTATATTTTTTTTATCACATAATTTGCTTACTTATGAGTTATAGGGCAATTACACCAGTATGTTTGGTGTATAGAATCTTAACAAGGTATACATGTCCATCAGTCAGAGTTCACCTGACCTTGACCCTTTTCATGTCTTTCTCAGATAATATAAGACAACTATATGGAATGACTGTAAGGTGTTTATATCTGTCTGGTAAGATTCATCTGATCTGACCTCATTCTCATGATTTATTAATAAAGCTCAGTTTAGGTATTGAATTTAGAATGGGGAATGTGTCAAAGAGCAACAGCCTGACCAGTAAGCAGAAAACAGCTCAAAGCAACCAATGGAGCCAGAAAATCCGGCACACAAGGGAGGGCTTCAGCTGGCCCATAACAATAATATATACAGCAATGAAAACAGTAAAACAAAACTAGACCAGAGTGAGGGCAGCATACTGTCTTCAATAGTTACCTAATTGAAATTTTTTTTACTGTGGCCTAATCTGTGACATTTTCATAGTCTAGCTATGTTAGGAGTTAATGTAAATTCCTCTGGCTTTTCTCTAGAATGGTTTTAAGAGTTTAAAACATTGGTCAACTACTGCAGCCTCATACATTATTACAATATATTAATGTATTAATCCTATCATATGGTAGGTCGTAAATCACCCTGAGGTCAAACTATAAATTATGATTTATTTTGCCACGTTTTTATTATGGCAACAAAGGGACAGGATATGTTAAAACACTCTAAAAATATCAACTCGGTCTCACATTTTACATTTCTCCACCATTGCTTAAACTATCTTAGATCTCTGACCAACACAAAATTAGTTATAAAGATTGTAGAAAACTAAGTTATAACAGAGGCAACATCTGGTGAATTTTCTGGACAGGGGCGGGACACGCCCCTAAACACTCACTATAGATAACAGATAACAGAAACACTTGTTGTTCTGATAAATTTATTGTATCACACTAAAGCTAAACCATGCATGAAATATATTATAGTAGTAAAGAGTATTTTACATCAGTTTGGCACTGTGGAGTATCTGACTAGAGTTTACACTCAATAACACAGGATTATAGGCATATATACATATACTAATACAACCTTATATGAACAAAGTGATATAGTCGCAAAAAATCTTATTTTACAACTATGAATCAATACAAAAATTGTTTCTGAAATACTGATACTAAAGAAAAGATAAACATGTATGATTTAAAAAAAAAATGACATGTATTTAACATTTCTGATCTATACAAGTTGAATGTTTGAAACACGAAATGGTTTAAAGTGTTAAAAAAAAGATTTTTTTCAATGATGATCAAAATAGCATCTTATGAATTTTGTAACCCCATTTTCCGTCATTTTTCATTAATTACAGCATGTGACTAAAAGGAAAAATGTTCGCACATTCTTTCATTGACAAATTGAATCCAGTATTTTCAACAAAAGTTATTAAAATTTCATCACTTGTGAATTTACACATTGACATGGGTTAGACAAAAGGTCAGACTTTCTTTTCAAATAATTAATAAATTCCATTGCTGTGGGACTGGTTCCAGTAAAGGCAGAGTCTGTCTGACAAGTCTCATTTCTACTGAAAAGGACAGACAGGAATAAAAAATTGACCTAATATAAATTTAATATAAATTTATAAAGAATGTTTTAGAAGAATTTGTTTATGATGTTTATTTTCAGATGTCTGTTGTCTAAACTTATAATGATAATATATTGACAGAATTAATTTGAAAACAATATGCAATGTATAACTAAGTCTTATTTGACATTTTTGTTAACACTATTTAAAAACAAATTCTTCAAAAAGTAAACATCTTTAAACTTCTTGTCCTTTGTCTCTTGTTAGGTTATTAACCAAATTTGGCTTGCAGATTCCTTTATGGTTTTCATTGACGACTGATTTGTAATTTCATCAATATAAATTGTTATTAAATAAAAATGTAGAAATTTAAATTTATTAAAAGAAAATATGAAATCCCCCCTTTTTCACCCCTCACTCCTTTATATATCCAATTTTAAATAATCATTCAATACACTGAACAACAAAAGAACAAATTAAGTTTGAAAATATGTCCAAGTTATAAAAAAAAGGTATTCCAATGATCAAACCAGAATAATTTCAACCTTGTTTCTACATCTTTTTTATATCACAATATTTTATGTAAATATGAATTGTTACAATTGTTCTAGTCCCTTTTTCTTACAACCTTTTAGAAATAAATGCTACTTTTTTTTTAAAAATCACAGTTTTAAACTTGGGTTGTTTTTGTAACAAAAATACCATTGTATTAAAATATACAAGCAAAAGAAAGACTTAAACTTTTTCAATTTAAGTTTGACATTGACAACCATTTAAATAAAATGTAACACACATATCGCAAAGGCAATAATATTAAACATGTTAAAGTTCAAATATATACAAAACATGCATAAACTCATTATATAGATATATACTTTTTTGTGAGAATATCAAAATAACATACATACATAATTGATGATAAATATAACCATTTGAATAAATTTTTCTACAAAACCAGACTATCCGTTTAATACATTTGTTTTAACGAAAACTACAAGCATGTTTAGAACGTGCTTAAAATTTATTTCAGCTCATAAGTCAGAGGCCCAGATTTCTGTAAAATTCACTTGAAATTTTCAACAACAGATTGAGCCTTAAATTTAGATTGACCGCCAAATTTATACTGTATTTTAACTTTTTTCTAATACATAGATAAGAATTGGCTTAGAATGAAAAAAAGCTTTGATCATAAGTTATTTAATAAAAATGTTAAAAATAAAATGACTTTTTACAGAAAATGCATAAAACTTTTCAAAAATTGATTAAAAAAAAGTGCTTTAAATGATTTGAAACAACACAAGTGAGGTATGCAATTTAATATAAAAAATGGCAACCACAAAACAAAGCAGAACAAATATTTGCAACAAAAACCTGAAATATTCAACATTTAAAATAAAAACTATAAATATATACAAATATTCCCTTCAAGATTATATTTCATTTAATAAATAATAATAAAATTTTTCCTTGGTATAAAAATGTTCAAATGGTACCAAAATTTACAAAGATAGTTCTGACCTTTTCTTTATATTAAAAAATCTTTTCCCATCATATACACAAAATACATTCAAAATACGACATTTCTTATATATGATATACATAAAATACTATAAAATTTCCTTCTCTTCTTCTCATAAATTTACAAATAATAACCATGATCACTGATTTCATAAATTTACAGATAAAAAATCTTTCTTGATATATCGATGGAATCTTTAGAGTTATTCCCCTTTGTTACATAGGAAAGTCAGTCTTCATCAGAGATGTTAATGACCTAATTATTGTATGAATCCATCACAACATTGAAGTACTTGTAAAGCACATCCCAGGTCATTTTACTTACATTTAAGGTCAACCCATGTAAATACAAAACTAGTCAATATTATATCTCCTCAAATATCATAACTATACCAAAATATTTTGTTTGGTTAAATCATATACCCAGGTCACTTTAGTGAGGTTTAAGATAAAATATGTTTTTTTAAGTGGTGGATTCTTTGATGATTGAAGTAAACTACAAGATATAATCCTCCCCCTAAATCATTCTGTTTTGATTTTTTGCTGATTAAAGATAAGAGACTGACATAGTTTCACTGCATACTGAAAGATGCTGTAGAAAATTGAAATGGATGACTTTTCTTTGTTATCCATCTAAATATAACATCTGTTAATGGAAGGAGTTTGTATGTCTATGACTAATATTTCTTATCTTGTAAATCAGTAAGCTATAGATTCAAAGAAAACATTACCTTCTTTTACCTCAAACACAGACCATTAATTTGATAAACTGAATCTGTAATAAGAGTGCATTAAAATAAACACAATTTAATAATTTTTTTGAATTTTTTTGGTTGAGATGTAGGACATTTAATTACAATAAAATATCCCCTTAATAGAACCCTATAACATTTCTACCCCTACTGAGCCTCAGTCTTTGGGTAGATAATATATATATTTGCACCATATGTATAAATGCTAGTGATATAATGAATGTTGACTTTCCTATGTAACTAATCACTTATATTAAGGTGATTTAGTTTGGTCCTTTTCCAGTTTATACACATATATACTTGTCACGGTTTTGTACTGATTTTGTATGATGAGTTTATAAAAACATTACTGCATGGGCGGATCCAGGGGGGGGGGGGGCCCTGGGGGGCCCGGGCCCCCCCTTTCGTGGGAAAAATTTGGTTGATTATATAGGGAATCATTGAAGCATGACTGGAGCGGGCCCCCCTTAGGAAAAGTTCTGGATCTGCCACTGTACTGTTAGACTTGGGGAGGTGTTAGCAAATTGATTTTTCTGTCCATCACAGATTCAATGAAATAGTAGAATGATGATATTTTAAAATATTTTTTTTAAAGCTATGAGTAAAATTTCAAAGAAAAACACTTCTGTCTGTGTGAAACATTAGACCTATGAATAATTTGCCATGTCTTAAATGTCCTCTTATGTTATTTGAACTTTGGACATTACTATCACAAGATTTTATTGAATGTTATATACTTGACTTATTTATTTACTTATTACTTGCCTGAACCCTCTCTATCTATATATATATTATCATGTCAAATGTTTATGCCCTTTTGGGCCCTTAATTGAAAATTTAAAAAAACACCTCCTGCTAACAAGGACCCCCAACTTGCACATCAACATCACATCAGTACAAAACAGAGACACAGTCATGTAAATTATCTTTGAGCAATATATCTTCATATTTTAACATGCTTATAATGTTTATGTAATTCCCATATGGATAGTAAACTGATTCTAAAACCATCTGTATTTCAATGTATGATAATAACATGAAACATTAATCAGCTGTTCACAACCAGGTTCATTAAGGCCACAACAACAAAAAGACATGTCTGCTTATAGTTCAGGGCAGGCTTGTCTAACTTGTCTATAGAGACAGGCAGATCCAGTCATTTTAAAAGGGGGTTCCCAACCCATGATAAAGGGGTGTTCCAACTATATGTCCTCATTCAAATGAATTGATTGTCCAAAAAAAAGGAGGGTCTAACCCCTGGAACCCCCAACCCCTCTGGATCCGCCACTGAGAGACAAAGAATCTCAAAATTTATCATTGTTTTAATTGGTTCCCCAAAATGATTTGTTAAGAATTTAACTTCAACTAAAATTTTGCAATTGCAGATTATAACCTATGCATATTCAATTAGTATCAAAATTAGAGAGGGATACAGAATAATTGGATTTTTCAGAAATATTTGACATTGTCAGTACAAAGGGCAAACAATATAAACACTCTATGTAACCTTTACAACCACAAATGTTCAATTAAAATTATGATGGTAGGTTGCATAAACAATATAAACAGACATGTGGTTTTAGGCTTTTCATGTAGAATCTTGCAAACCTATGATTTAGATACTGTAAAATCAGATACATTTTGTGATTTTTTCAAATAGAGCAAATAGTGACAGGATAAATACTGCTTATTAATTTGCTTAAAACTAATGTTTTAAATTTTAATAACTACATTGTTTTTTCCTTAAATTATATCAATTGATGTAAAATTGTTGTCCCTACATGAAGAAGATTGACAAAACTTTATAAATTTACATTAAGTATGTAACATGTGAAGAGATCTATATAGTTTCTGAATTTTTACATTAAATTTAATCATTGGACACAACCACAGATACCTTTTACCATTAACAAATATGATAGATCATTGTTAGCTTTATGTCCAGTGGAAGATATTACAGGCAGGACAACTGCACTGTGTTTGCATGTATAACACACACTTATGTCATTTCAGACTGCATATATAATCAAGGTTTTAGCTCTCAACATAAACTTATGAACTGATAGTACTTGACACTCTTACATTTGAAAAACATCTATTTTGTCACTTCCTTCAATGAAACACATGTATAATACATTTTTTCTTTTATAACTGTAAAGAACCAGATGCTCCGCAGGGTGCAGCTTTATACGACCGCAGAGGTTGAACCCTGAAAGGTTGGGGCAAGTATGGACACAACATTCAAGCTGGATACAGCTCTAAATTTGGATTGTGATTAAATAGTTGACACAGCATAGGTTTCTGACACAGAATGAATGTGGTCTACTGAACTTAAAATATTTTTTTTGCCTTTGAGCAATTCACTTTGCTGTTGAATATTAATCCTCTCAAAAAAATGTTTGAAGAAATTTTCTTTTTATTTATGAAATCTGAAATGAGAAAAATTTAACCCCCCCCCCCCCCCCCCCCCCATTTTTTTTTCACATCCCCCTTTCCCTTTTTCCAAAACTGATCTCAATTCAAATTTCTAATGGAGTTTGCAACAATAACTACTCATTTAAATACATCATAAAATATTAAAATGTAACAAAAGGTGCTTGTTATCACTGAATGATAAAGATTGTTTTAATTTATCAGTTGGTAGTAAAAGTGAATATACATTGTATATTGTATAAAACAATGATTTAAGTTGACTCAACTACTATTCTGGGCAAAGAAAGATAACTCCAATCAATTGAAAATTTCTTGCTATTGCACAATATTGTGCAATTAGATATTTCTGGCTATTGCGTAATACTGTGCAATTGAAAATATTTGCTATTGCACAATACTGTGCAATTGAAGATTTCTTGCTATTGCGCAATACTGAGCAATTGAAAATTTCTTGCTATTGCACAATACTGTGCAATTGAAGATTTCTTGCTATTGCTGAATACTGTGCAATTGAAAATTTCTTGCTATTGCACAATACTTAATATAATAATTTTGGATCCTGATTTGAACCAACTTGAAAACTGGGCCCATAAACAAAAATCTAAGTACATGTTTAGATTCAGCATATCAAAAAAGCCCAAGAATTCAATTTTTGTTAAAATCAAATTTAGTTTAATTTTGGACCCTTTGGACTTTAATGTAGACCAATTTGAAAACGGGACCAAAAATTAAGAATCTACATACACAGTTAGATTTGGCATATCAAAGAACCCCAATTATTCAATTTTTGATGAAATCAAACAAAGTTTAATTTTGGACCCCGATTTGGACCAACTTGAAAACTGGGCCAATAATAAAAAAAATCTAAGTACATTTTTAGATTCAACATATTAAAGAACCCCAAGGATTCAATTTTTGTTAAAATCAAACTAAGTTTAATTTTGGACCCTTTGGACCTTAATGTAGACCAATTTGAAAACGGGACCAAAAATTAAGAATCTACATACACAGTTAGATTTAACATATCAAAGAACCCAATTATTCAATTTTTGATGAAATCAAACAAAGTTCAATTTTGGACCCTTTTGGGCCCCTTAT
Source organism: Mytilus galloprovincialis (assembly GCF_965363235.1). Lineage (NCBI taxonomy): Eukaryota > Metazoa > Mollusca > Bivalvia > Mytilida > Mytilidae > Mytilus > Mytilus galloprovincialis. The sequence goes on from NC_134846.1 coordinate 10,902,492, forward strand.
TCCTAAACTGTTGGGACCAAAACTCCCAAAATCAAACCCAATCTTCCTTTTATGGTCATAAACCTTGTGTTTAAATTTCATAGATTTCTATTTACTTATACTTAAGTTATGGTGCGAAAACCAAGAATAATGCTTATTTGGCCCCTTTTTGGCCCCTAATTTCTAAACTGTTGGGACCTGAACTCCCAAAATCAATCCCAACCTTCCTTTTGTGGTCATAAACCTTGTGTTTAAATTTCACTGATTTCTATTTACTTATACTAAAATTATTGTGCGAAAACCAAGAATAATGCTTATTTGGGCCCTTTTTTGGCCCCTAATTCCTAAACTGTTGAAACCAAAACTCCCAAAATCAATCCCAACCTTCCTTTTGTGGTCATAAACCTTGTGTCAAAATTTCATAGATTTCTATTCACTTAAACTAAAGTTATAGTGCGAAAACCAAGAAAATGCTTATTTGGGCCCTTTTGGCCCCTAATTCCTAAAATGTTGGGACCAAAACTCCAAAAATCAATCCCAACCTTCCTTTTGTGGTCATAAACCTTGTGTCAAAATTTCATCGATTTCTATTCACTTTTACTAAAGTTAGAGTGCGAAAACTAAAAGTATTCGGACGACGACGCAAGACGACGCAGGACGACGACACCAACGTGATAGCAATATACGACGAAAAATTAAAATTTTTGCGGTCGTATAAAAATATACTATATGTACTAGTCTTCCCATACATTTCCAACACCTTTTTAATTGTAAATAAATCTTCAAAGAAAGGTTGGTAAACCTGTCTCATATTTTTTATTCTGACTTGTTAGTTTGTAACATTTGTAAGTTATTAGATTTTAATATATAATCTAACTTTCTCATCTTTATATTAGCTTCATGAAGGTTGACAAAGAAAAAAATCACAAGGGGAATACAAGATCCTGACATATACGCTGACATACCATACTCTCATAGAACATCATATAAATACATGAAATTCATCTTCAATGTGTTCACTGTGGACTAACAAAATGAAAATATACCTGAAGTCATATATTCCATACACATTTCTATATTGAATATGTTGATTTAATCCAATTTCCTCAAGAACTATAATATCTTCTTTGCTTCTATTTTTTATAGTGTTAATTTCTTCTACAATAGAAACCCAACATCTTGCATTTCTCACAGAGATGTTGAGGATGCACCTTACTCTGATCACTAACGTCTAATCCGTCAGGCTTCTCTAGGGGTCTCTACAAAATAAATAATGAAATGAATCAGGTTATCTGCAACTGTATAGCTATTATGTAAGTAAGATGGTGTTTATGGACGATGAGGTCTTCATATCTTTAATTCAATAGGCCATTTTGTTTACCCATTATGTTTTATTCTTTATATTTAAGCACAACATTTTTCTCTACTCTTTAGATTTGTTGTTTTTTTTGGGGTTTTTTTTGCCCATTATTCTTTATTCTTTATGCTTTAATATTCATCATCCCAATTTTCTCTATTTATTATTTTTTGGTCCATTTTTACTATTCTTTACATTTTATCCCATTATTGTCTTTTCCAAAACTCCCATCCATACCCTAGTATATAAGTTATCTTGAACAATTACCATTAAACCACATTTGCTTAATTTCCTTCAATACTATTGTTTTATTACATTTGTGGTGTAAATTAATTAAGGCAGCGTCTTCTATTCACAGATATAATTATATTTTTTCAATGAGTAGATTATCATGATGATACAGAAAAGCTTAAATGCGTTCTAGAAAGCCAGGAATTAGTAAATATATGTATTGGTCCCAGAAGAAAAACTAAATAGGACACCAACAAGGCCCTTAATATATAAACGGGAAAATTGGTTTATTGGGGTACACCATAATGTTTCCTAAACATAAATCTGTTTATGGGGATACACAATAATATGACACTTTATATATTATTGGCCCATGTTTGTCCATACTAACCTGTTTATGGGGATACACCAGAATATGACACTTTATACATTCTTGGTCCAAATTTGCCCATACTAACCTGTTTATGAGGATACACGAGAATATGACACTTTATACATTTTTGCCCATGTTTGTCCATACTAACCTGTTTTTGGGAATACACTAGAATATGACACTTTATACATTCTTGGTCAATGATTGCACATACTAACCTGTTTATGTGTATACACCAGAATATGACACTTTACACATTCTTTGCCCATGTTTTCCTATACTAACTGTAAATAGGGATAAACCAGAATATGAGGATATGTTAATGGCTTATATTTGCCCATACTAGCCTGTTTATGGGGATACACCAGAATATGACACTTTATACATTCTTGGTCTATGTTTGTCCATACTAACCTGTTTATGGGGATACACCAGAATATGACACTTTATACATTTTTGCCCATGTTTGTCCATACTAACCTGTTTTTGGGGATACACCAGAATATGACACTTTATACATTCTTGGTCAATGATTGTGCATACTAACCTGTTTATGTGTATACACCAGAATATGACACTTTACACATTCTTTGCCCATGTTTTCCTATACTAACTGTAAATAGGGATAAACCAGAATATGAGGATATGTTAAATTAATGGCTTATATTTGCCCATACTAGCCTGTTTATGGGGATACACCAGAATATGACACTTTATACATTCTTGGTCTATGTTTGTCCATACTAACCTGTTTATGGGGATACACCAGAATATGACACTTTATACATTCTTGGTCTATGTTTATCCATACTAACCTATTTATGGGGATACACCAGAATATGACACTTTACACATTCTTGGTCTATGTTTGTCTATGCTAACCTGTTTATGGGGATACACCAGAGTATGACACTTTATACATTCTTGGTCTATGTTTGTCCATACTAACCTGTTTATGGGGATACACCAGAATATGACACTTAATACATTCTTGGTCTATGTTTGTCCATACTAACCTGTTTATGGGGATACACCAGAATATGACACTTTATACATTCTTGGCCCATGTTTGCCCATACTAACCTGTTTATGGGGATACACCAGAATATGACACTTTATACATTCTTGGCCCATGTTTGCCCACGAATTACCACTCATCCATTTCCTCTTGCACTTAGTACATTTGTATTCTCCGAAGCATCTCTTTTTACCCTGATATGGAGTCAATCCTTCGCCCTTAGGCCTAGCCTGCAATAGAAATGTTTCAAAACTACACAAAAATCGATATTTGAAATTAATTTTAATCATTTTAAAGTAATGAATTTATTAGACATTGTTAGATGTGAATCAAAATAATTGGATTGTAGTAATTTGCCGAATATTTTAGGTTGTTATTTTTTTTATTTAAAAAATAAATTCCATATTGCTAATGTTAACATAATGTGATGACATTTATAAATTCAAACCCTTTATTACTATATAAATCATAGAAGCTTGTGACAAAATGAATGTATTATTATTAAAAAAAACAAAATCAACAAAATCTCACAAACACTAATGGAAAACTTAATATGCACAGAACGAAATAAAAAAATATATAGATATATTAGATAAATAAACTTAGCGTCCTCTGTCCTCAGTCTAACGCTTACATACTACTTCTTTGGAGTTCGAGAGAGTAGAGAGAACATAATTAATTTTGTCATTTTCTTTACATGAATTAAAATCTTAAAGACTTTTCCAAATAAGCCACCTCCATATATAATATATCTATGGCAATAAATGTTAGCAAAATTCTTCAAATCATTCTGATTGAATAAAAAATGCTGTAAACTCATAATTGGAACTAATGGTCCAACAGACTATGAAGGTACATAAGTATTTGGGGAAGGGGACAATTTTGTAGCCAATCACCTTTTTCCAAAATCCGTTATTTTATCTTATTGCGTGAATCACGCATAACAAATTACTTGTTATTTTCGAGTTTTCCTATCCACAGCGGTTACTGGTATATTTAATAACAATGTCACTAATTGATTGAATTCAAAAACACTAGAACAACACCCGCGAAATCGCGGGCATATACAGCTTGTAGACTGTTGTAGGATGATTTTTTGTAAAAGATATTATGTATGGAGAATTTCATAAAAGGTATCAAAAGTACTCTCCGTTTTTCCAAAGTCCGATATTTGTTTCCTTTCTGTTAAAGTCAATTATTTTCGTGTGTCTGGCCTCAGACCACAATTATTCTCCTTTGCTACAATGCATCTTTTGGTAAAAGTCAAATCAAATTAACAATTTGCACCGTTTCAAACATGAAATAAATGTAACTGCTTATATATAGACCATTATTAGTCTAATAAAAAATACTTCTAGGACAATCCATCAGTGTTTTCTTTTTCTTTTGAGAGCCTTATTAACATGCCAATGGTAGGATATGAATCATGTATAAATGACTAAGGCTAATTTGAGGGGTGATCGGACGGGTCCTGATCCCGAAATCCCGGGCTTAAAACCATGAAATCCTGAGATGCAGAATTTAAAGAAATGCATATTCCGAAATCGAAAAATATATTCCCGGATCCCGTAAGGATCAATTCCCAAATCCCGAGCTTAAAAACACCCGATCCCGACGCCCCGAAAAAGGTCCTGCCTACTTCTAATCTCTACCTTACTTTCATTTTTGCCAAATCACTATTTTCCCTTTCAACAATAAATTGTTATGCCCCATTTATGGGCATTATGTTTTCTAGTCTGTACATCCGTTCGTTCATTCGTCCGTCCGTGTCTGTCCCGCTTCAGGTTAAAGTTTTTGGTCGAGGTAGTTTTACTTATTTTAATATATATGCAAGTGGTATGACCCCTTAAATAGTAAAAATTTCAATGAAAACAGTAGACAGAATCAGGGCCGACTTTCTATACTAACATACTAACATACTAACATACTAACATAGAAAGTCCCTGACAGAATACAGACAGTCTCTATATATTAAAGTAGTATAATCGTAGTTTACATGTAGATATATAAACGCGAAAAATAATTGTCTTCTCTAAGGAGGTATAATAGTTGTGGTTCTTGCGATCTAAACACCATGATATGGAACGCGAAAAGTAATTGTCCTCTCTAAGGAGATATAATAGTTGTGATTCTTGCGATCTAAACACCATGATATTGAGAACGCTCTGAATGGCTTATTTTTTTTCCATTTTTGTTATCCATCATACGATTGGTTGTCAAGTGACATGTGTCAAATGTTTTTCTTATTTTAATATATATACAACTGGTATGACCCCTTAAATAGTAAACATTTCACAAAGAAAACAGTAGACAGAATACAGAGAGTCTCTATATATTAAAGTAGTATAATCGTAGTTTACATGTAGATAAACGCGAAAAATAATTGTCCTCTATAAGGAGGTATAATAGTTGTGGTTCTTGCGATCTAAACACCATGATATGGAGAACGCTCTGATTGGCTTATTTATTTTTCATTTTTGTTATCTATCATACGATTGGTTGTATTTGTGCATCTTTAAAACCGGAAGTCTTATCTATGAATAAAAGTCAGTCCGATGACGGAATCATATCCGGACTCCTGTTTTGTCGTTTTTCTCCCAAAATAACTCAATCTGATTAATCATAAGAATGGATGACAAATGTGACTATGCATGTTACCTATAGGACACAGAGGCATGATGATTGATTTATTGTGGAAGGAAGAGAAGCGACACCCAAAATGAGGTCTTCTCGTTTAATAGTATAGATTATCATTGTAATTTTAAACATTGTCATCAATGTAATATTTATATCACATTGTAAATATTCACTGATAACGACTTGCAATGTGTCGAACAGAACTAATTCGAAAGCAGGTTTATATTTAGGATCATTTAGGCTCACTTAGGAAGCTTAGCTATGGTAAAATTTCTATACAACCAAGCCACACTAAAGTAACATATACTATATTTTTTTTAGTATGGACTACAAGACTGCAACACCTTCTTACTAACTAAAAGGGGGCCCCACTGACTGACCTGAAGAGATGGGCCGCCCAAGTCAGGCTTCAATCAGGGCCGTAACTACCTATGAGGCAGGGGAGGCAACTCCCTCCCCTGAATTTTCTACACAAAAATGTGAAGTAATAAAATGAAATATTGACAATATGTACACGAAGAATTTGAATTTTTATTATAAACAACACAAGTTTACAGTTTTAACAGTGTTATCTTATATTATATTTAATGCGGTTTCCGTCAGTTTTAGTTTGTTACCCTGATTTTGTTTTTTGTCCATAGATTTACGAGTTTTGAACAGCGGTATACTACTGTTGCCTTTATTTATCATGATACGTGATATATGTCATTTTTCGGATTTTTTTATCGATAGTGAAACATTTCAGAATTTGTTTGGTTTTGTTTTTGTTTTTTTTTTTGTTCGTGTGGCCGTCTGTCTGTTATTCAGTATTCGTACGAGAACACATATTAAACTTTGCTTTTCGATAATTTTGAATAAAATTTGCTTTTCGATAATTTTGAATAAAACTTAACTGTTCACATTTATTTTGGGACTCAATTAAGCATAGGAAGTTCCCTTTGTATTGTGAATCTTTAATAATATTGGAAATTCGTTACAGCTGAATCAGCAGTTAGATCATTTTTTAAGTTTAATAACGTTTCCCGATCGTACGAGAACATTATGGTCAATGCCTTAGTAGTTAAACACTCCCATTCGTTGTAGAAAGGACTTTCTATACTAAGTATATACTAGTATAGAAAGTCCCTGGTTGTAGTTATATACATGTCTGTTCAGCTTTCAACATTATTGAAATTCAAGGTCCTCGATAAAAAAAAAAATATATCTTGCGGTCTATGATCTTGCTTTATATGTTTTTTTTAACTTACCAGTTTGATTTCTAAAGATTTTTAAATACAGATAAAAATTGTTTGCATAAAAATTGCTTCCAGGATCCAGCAATACTGATGTTTCTTAAAGAAAGGAAATCGAAGGAAAACGGGTCATTTTAGCCATATAAATTTGAGAAAAATATCTGCGGTCACAATGTATTTAATGTTGATAATTATAGGTCAAAGTATGGCCTTCAAGACGGAATCTTGGCTCACCTGAACAGCAATCTCAGCGTGTTTTTGCATAAAAATTGTTTCCAGGTTCAAGCAATACTGATATTTCTTAAAGTAAGGAAATCAGAGGAAAAATGAGAGAAAAAAATCCGCGAAGGGCTGCACCCCAAACCCCCTATCTTTGGGGTCCTCATTCGGCGGTCCCAAACCCCTGCCTCCCCTGAATTCAAACCCTAGTTACGGCCCTGTCAATGGTTTCCTATATAATCAAACAATTAAATCCAACACAGGAGGGGGCCGGGGCCACCAGCCTCCCCCTGGATCCGTTATGGCATTACCATGTGTTGTGCTAATTCCTATTGGACTATATCACTTACCTGAGGACAGTCTTTGATGTAGTGTCCCTTTGTAAAGCAGAGATGACACAAATATGTAGATGGTGGTCTTTTGTTTGGTTTGCGGTCTAATGTTAGGTCACTGAAATGGTCCACTAGATCGTTTATAGACCCATAAGGTGAAAGCTGGTGTGTGTGGAATGGTGCCTAGAAAATAAAAGAAAAGAAAATATATACTAAAACTTGAAAGTTAATCTTATGTTAATGCACTTTACATATATAATTATAAATGCTTCATTCGTCTATGCTTACCTCTTCGATTACACACCTAATTTCATATAATTGCATACCATTGTTTTATTTTTATTGTAAGGCACTTCCCATGCCATATAAAACCTACAAACACGTATATTTTGACATACATGTTTTGGATGTTAACATTGCACTTCTTTGATTCTCTTCTTTAATAAGACATTGTTGGACCCCCCCCCCCTTTTTTTTGGCCGATCAATGCATATGAATGGGGACATATAGCTGTTACCATCCTTGTCCTGGGTTGGGACACCCTTTTAAAATGGCTGGATCCGCCCCTGTAAGATCAACCTCTAATATGTCTGCCTTTTTACCAAAACAGAAAAAGATTAAAAATACAAAGATGGGAAATAAATTTATTATTACTTTCGTGATTCATAGTGCTGAATTGCTCCTTTTTCTTGTATCACCACACATGATTCAGTTTCCTTGGCATAAAGAACGTTTTCTTGGCAGTTTTTAATATGCATGTTTCGATGAAAAGGCCGCTAAAGTAGCCTATTTGGACTGTTTGGTTTGCGAAAAATCTAAATAGTCTGTTAATATTTATTTAGAAGAAAAAAATATTAGCCGTGAGTGTTTTGGACAACGCAAGCAAACCGCAACACGAGGAGAAAGAGTCCCTGTGGTGAAAGATGTGGCACCCATTATGCATCACGGCAGGTGATGGCCCGTTACGACTGTTTTCTTTCAAATAAATAACGACCTAGTGATTCCCCATATGAACTGTATTCGAATGTTTTTCCCATTAAAAAGTTAGAGAAGATCACAAATTACAACGGTGACATTTTCATTGCTGACAGTTTAACATTAAGATGCAACAATTAACCCCTTTTATTACGGTCTGAATGGGAGGTCCTTCGATTCTGTATATTCTAATTTTTTAAGCACTTTGTTTTATTCTTTATAAATTTTACGTATTTTTTGCTATACTTTATATTTCACTACTTCATTATTCAGACTGCTCTCATAGAAAATAAACAGCACTTAGCACATTAACGTATATAGGAATTTTTTTCTGAGACAAGTGCCTGTGAGATCACACTTCGGATAAATGCTCTCAGAATTTTGCTATTTTCTGATTTGAACAGCCGTAAATAAAGATTTGGAGATACAGTATATATTAGAATTTAAAAGTAAAGTAAAATATTTGTAATAAAGACATGTTTGATTACATTTAACAAAATATGTTGTAAAAAGATAAAGGAGATCATATAGAAATGTAAAATCAGTACGATAAAGAGCAATTATAAAATAAGTGCAAACTGTTCTCTTTTTTAAGACGCGTTTTCTTACGTCTTCTTACTTTCTAGTGTATATCCATACAGATAACAAGGAATGACTTTCGCCTATAGTTGCTGATTGCTTTTCAAACAAAAATCCTGTTTTTGACAGGAATTAATCTTCTAAATTATCAACCCATGAACCTTCCCTTGATAGCTCTTTTTTTTTGCATAAAAAATCTGGTACCATTAGAAATTATCTATCTACCAAATGCTTTTTTAAAAATATTTCCCTCAAAATAGCAGCTATTACATATTCGTTTTTAATAATGAGTATGGTTTTAAATTTAAAAAGAAAAGTTATTTATTACAAAACGAAGAAGCCTTTAGTCCAAACATAAAATTCTATTTTTTTTTTTTAAATATTGTTTACATGTATTATGTTTATGAATAACTTCAATACTGGATGTCATCGGATGTAACTTCAATACTGGATGTCATCGGATGTAACTTCAATACTGGATGTCATCGGATGTAACTTCAATACTGGATGTCATCGGATGTAACTTCAATGCTGGATGTCATCGGATGTAACTTCAATGCTGGATGTCATCGGATGTAACTTCAATGCTGGATGTCATCGGATGTAACTTCAATGCTGGATGTCATCGGATGTAACTTCAATGCTGGATGTCATCGGATGTAACTTCAATACTGGATGTCATCGGATGTAACTTCAATGCTGGATGTCATCGGATGTAACTTCAATACTGGATGTCATCGGATGTAACTTCAATACTGGATGTCATCGGATGTAAGTTTCAGTACTGACATGACAACTGTTTAGAAGTTCAGTTTGTGTTGAACTTAATAATTTTATCAAATGACTAATTGTTGAAGGTGAGGTTGAATGCTTTTCAGTGACTTGTGACAGTGTACATCTTTGTCGTTTGGTATAGTTGTCTCATCGGTACTCATACTAGATATCTTTTTAAAAAGGTTCTACATCCCCTTGAGCAGAAGTTGTTGACTCTTGAAACATTACTTCTAGATTTGTTGTGAAGAATACAAGTATATATATATACAGATTTGTTGTGAAGAATACAAGTATATATATAACATATTTATTCTAAATTACCTGCTGAAAAACTTCATACTAAATTCTGTAAATTTATTCTTGGAGCTCCAAAAAAAAGCACCAATTTTGCAGTATTAACTGAGTTGGGAAGACTACCAATATATTTTAACATGATTAAAGCAATGACTAAATACTATTACAGATTAGAAAAGTCAGACACTAACTTTCCATTGTTATATAATGCATTTATAGAATCAAAGAAATTGTATGAGTCAAAGAAACCATCATGGTATATGTCATCTGAAAAACTTCTTTCACTGATTAATAATTATCAAATATCCTCAGACATGGCTAAACCAATTGACAACAGAAAACTAAGAATTGCCATGTTAAAAGATTGGGAAAAGAATCTCAAAACTCACTCAGAAGGAAAACTTTGCACATATGTTACGTTTAAAGCAAATTTTGGTTGTGAAAAATATCTTGATATTGTTAAAAAATTTGAAGATAGACGGAGTCTAACAAGATTTCGCATATCTGCTCACCATTTACTTATAGAGAGAGGTAGATATAGTAATACTCCCCGACACAATAGAGTATGTAAGAGATGTTGTAGTAATGAGGTCGAAGATGAAACACATTTTCTTTTTAACTGTGATAGTTTATCAGATCAAAGGAAAGACATGATAACAATGATAAATAATTGCTGCAATAATTTTCAATATCTTGACCCTAAACAAAAACTGATATGGTTAATGAATAATGAAGATGAGAATTTATTATCAGAATTATGCATGTTCATTAAGAAATATGAAAAGTTTTAATGGGATTTATTTCCCTCTACTACTTGTAATTTGAACTTTATATTTTCTCCATAGTGAGTTCTAGAGCACCGTCCCTTGATGAATATTGTCCAGTAGCAATGTTAACCCTTGCTATTGTGCATTAGTCATGAGGAGAATCACTATTGGAGTAATCTCATGTATCTGTAGCTAGTTCTGAAGGATCCCCCCTTGATGACCTTTGCATTGTTGTGATGAAGTCCCTCACTACTGTGCACTGGTCATGAGGAGAACTACTGCAGATTGAGATACTATATTCCCGGTTCTATTTTTGCTATTTTTTAGTTTCCGTATTTTAAAATAAACTTAATATCATATCCTTTTAATATTAAATCGGCCTCATTGCACTCAATGTCTCTTACTATAATTATATCCTACATTACTCATATTATCAATTTATTATTTGTGTATTACTTATTGTGTATTTCACTAATGTTTATATAATCATTGTATTATGATGTTTTTGTATCTTGCCTGACAAGGGCCCATGATTGGAAAAATAAAATAATAATGTCATAGTTTTCAAAATGTTTAAATATTTTTTACTAATTTGAGATACAGTAGAATTAACAGATAAACAACCATGCTGCTTTGAATTTAAAAAGAATTGTTACATCTTACAAGGGAATAGGTACACAACATGGAAGTAATTATATTATTGACTCTATTGTAAACTTAGTACTCTCATGGAACATGATGAGACGTAGAGTGTCGCAACCCTGAAAATTGTTGATATTTTGAACCCCAGCTGATATAAAATGCAAATTTGTGTGGTTAGATCCCGAGGGTCGGATCATAAGGACAAATACCATGACATAAGTTGTCACTACAGGGTGACGAACTTGAATTAATCCCCCGCTAACACTTCCGTCAAAAGAGTGGGTCCTGTTTATCTTCAGTTAATGAATACCAGATGAGAGTTGTGTGTAACTGTATGATTATTATAATGATATGTATAGTGACCCGCTGATAAAACACTACGAGGGCAAAAGATAAGACAAATATGTTGTCTTAAAATAAATACGACAAATCTGAAAATTAATTTGCATAATTCACTGTTTACTATTTTTCGTTTAAAAATTTATATTATTTAATGCTTCTAGTATAAAATGCAAAATTGGATGATGTTGAATGCAGCAGTAACCTCAGGCAGTAACACAATCACGAGAGAAACCAATTTGCAAGAAAAGTAATAAATTATATAAATGTCTTTATTTTTTTCTTCACAGCGTCTTTATGTTTGTTTGTTTTGTTTGTTTTTGTTTTTTGCATAAAAGATTGTTATATACCAATGATTTACACTATATCTATCAGATCACAGAAACAACTCTAACTAACGAATCGACAATATTATAATTGCAACAGCAAATCAAACACTCGAGAAAGATACGAATGTCTTCATTTTTTTCATCACAGCGTTTCATTATGTAGTGCATAGACGATTGCTATCTACTAAAGACTTAAACCATATATGTGCCCACTGATTTTTTGTCGAATTGAAAGTTTAAAACTTGTTTATACGTTTTAATTTTAGAACACTGTTGTACAATCATGAATAAAATAATCTAAACTTATATTTCTTTCAGGTTTCATAAAATTGAAAGAGAGAAAAATTTGAACACAAAATCCCGAACGTCATCATTTTCTAGTCCAGGAAAAATATTAAAATTTAGGAAAACTATCTGGTTCATTCTCGTAAGACAAGCGATATATATATAAATCATATGACTCACCAACGGAAATAAAAGAAAATAACAAGATGGGGGAGGATGATGATAAAGATTTCTTACCGGATTTATTCCATTCAGTTGCATCGATGACCAGGCGTCGGTTCCGAAATAATTTTGTCCAGTTTTTAACAGCGAAGTTACGGTGTTAACGCTGTTTACTGTCGAAACTGGGCTTGACCATGGATCACTATAGAGGCTTTGTCCAGCCTGTGGTACCCCACCCTGCCCGTCGGGCATAGTAAGGTACACACCCCAGTTCATTACCATCTGGGGATATTGATAATTGGTCTCGATCATGCCTGTCATCTTTCCTTCCCCGATGTTCCCCTGTTCTGGGAGTCTGAGGCCAACGAGTCAACTTATCAAATACCAAAATATTACACGCCTGCCAATCAAGTTCCATTACAGCTTTGAACTTTCTAAATTCGGCAGAGAGGGAGGTACCGTTGCTACGAGCGACAAGTCTGTTTCAGCAGACGATAAGTAACCCCATGATGTCGGATCCAACTGTTGAAAAGTTTTCCAACATCTGGTTTATGACATTCTCACCATAATCACAACAAATAGGCTACTTATCGAAATAATTAATACATGTTTAAGATATCGTAAGATTTAGTAATATGATACTTTTACAAGTTTATACTAAGTTGTTTGACTGTGTGACAGTCACCGAGGACTGTATCAAATTGATCCGATATGTAACACAAAAAACTCAAAATAGTAAAAATACAAACTTTTTCGGTTGATTGAGAAAAAAAGTTATGAAAGTGAATTAAATTTAATTAACAAATTGAAAGAAACAATATAAATATTTTAAGAAACGCCAGAAAGAAGATATATTGAAAATAAAAAGCATTAAAAACTTATTAAAATATAGATAATTGAATTAAAGAAGTAATAGTTTAAGAAGGTAAAACAGACAGAAATAAAAACAAAAAACCAACGAAAGAGGACAAATTTAAACTTCTTTTTATAAACAGCGCCTGCCTATATGAACTCCCCTCATTGATTTGAGAAAAAAAAAGATTGAATAGAAACTGGTTATGACAAGACTATGTTATTTTCGCCTCGAAAATTCCGGAAGAATTCCTCCACAATTTTTATTATTTTTTTTAGCCCGGCTATTTTGAACTTTTTAATTTAATTTTTTAAAAATATAAATATTAAATGTGGTCTTTGTCAGTTCATAGTTTTCTATGATTGCAATACCAAAGACAAAATTTGGATTGAACAAATAAACAAAACAACAAATTTGATACTAGATCGACACAATGTTGCAATGTGTCAATCATAAACTGCAGCCAAATATTTCAATGTCCTGCTCATCAGTCCTATATCACAGTGTTACTCATCTGAAATTTAAATAAGAAACACACCAATATCGACAACCAAGTAACTAAAAGCTAGTTTGTCAGTTGTTTCTTTCGTTGTGAATGAAAGAAAACTATGTCAAGCACCGGTGTATCTTTCCTCAAATCATTCACATTGGGGTTTTATCAACCTTTGCTTTTGTCTACTTTTACTTTGAACGTACATGAAATGATATCGACTAAAAAATTAAAAAAAAAAAACTTTTTTCAAGTAAAAATGATTTACAAATAAGTCAATACTGAATACAAACCCTTAAACTACAATGTTCACAATATTTGTGTGTTTGCCTGTATTTTGAACTTTAATAGATAAATAAAAAAAATGTCCTGCGAGACGAGATCGACATGTTTTATGCCAACATGGCCTAAATTACCAGCCTCCTTTTAGGATTACATGTAGTTGCCCTTACATGATGTTTTTTTGTTTGCCGAATATTTTAATAGAGAGATTAATCTACGAAAATGATACATGTGATCAGCAGGACAAAATCTACACTAGCTTCTATAAATCATATCATTCTATATTATCCTTAATCAGAACGAGAGTTGTATGTGTGAGTGTATGCGAGTGGGAGAGAAAGGCTTTTTATTTTTACTTTATGTCCCTTTGATTAGATTTTTAACAATTTTAGCAATGTGGGTGGATAACAGCAAACAATACCATTAAGACAAAATCTGCAAATACTGAATGAAATATAGGCAAAATTCTAAGTCGACTCCATGATAGGAGATATTGCCCCGAAAGGATTGTCCCCGCCATTTCGGGACATGATCTTCAATGATATGATTTACCAAAAAGAGTTAACTTTTTGTTTGGAAAAGAATTTAGGTATGAAATGCAAAGGTTTCCCAATGATCCTAGCAATTATGTATTTACATTTCAATATCTTTTTTATGAATTATAAGTATAATTGCTATATTCCTCGGACCATGACTTGTATTTGTTCATGGAATTAAGTGACTTAAATAAATAGGGGATAGTCTCAACACGAATTAGATCAGTTTTAATAGTAACACCTTTTAAACACTGGAAGTGATGTCAACGTAATACTTCCATGATTTTAGATTTTTCTACGTCTATGAATGTTCCAGAAAAAGTTTACTTTGATTAATTTACGGTAACCGCCTATACCAATTTCACGTAATGTTTCTTTAGGGAGCTACCATTTGATTTTTATGGGGGGGCTAGGATGAAAAATTTTGTCCTGCATTTTTTTTTTTTAGCTGTAATCTCTGTCCTGCCTTTTTATTTTTCACTCTGTTTGGTCCTGCTTTTTTTTTTAGTTTATCCTGACTTTTTTTTTACCTAAATTGTCGTCCTGACTTTTTTTTTTTGGCAATTGTCTCATCCTGCCTTTTTTTTTTTTACTCAAAACTCCTGTCCTGCCTATTTTTTTCAAATTTCATCCTAGCCCCCCCCCCCTAAAAATTAAATGGTAGCTCCCTTAATAACAAAGCCCGCCATATTCTGTATGTGCCTGTTTTTGGCAATCATATCCTGGTCAACTTTGTTTCACATCCAAACAAATGCCCAAGTTACACGTAACACATTATTTTACAACCGATCAGTAGAAACTAGTTACATTATAAACATCATGCAAATCTGACTCAGTATAATCGGTTTTTCCAAATTCACATCGAAATTCAAAAGAAAAAATACAAGAGGCGGTTTGAGTATAGCACGTGTAACTGCTATCATGTTATCTTAAAAAATATATGTTCAAAGTTAGCACTGGAATTTTTAATCGGCAATTGATTCATCAGTTATTGTTTCAAAAGATTTCTCGCGAGTTAGGGAAGCCATAAGTATAGTTCAAGTTAATTTCTAGTATGATATACGGATCAGATTATAGTCGGACCTAAAGGTAACAAGGGTTGAATACTTGTATATGTCATTTGGTCTCTGGTGGAGAGTTGTCTCATTGACCAACAAGGGTTGAATACTTGTATATGTCATTTGATCTCTGGTGGAGAGTTGTCTCATTGGCAAACAAGGGTTGGATACTTGTATATGTCATTTGATCTCTGGTAGAGAGTTGTCTCATTGGCAAACAAGGGTTGAATACTTGTATATGTCATTTGGTCTCTGGTGGAGAGTTGTCTCATTGACAAACAAGGGTTAAATACTTGTATATGTCATTTGGTCTCTGTCGGAGAGTTGTCTCATTGACCAACAAGTGTTGAATACTTGTATATGTCATTTGGTCTCTGGTGGAGAGTTGTCTCATTGACCAACAAGGGTTGAATACTTGTATATGTCATTTGGTCTCTGGTGGAGAGTTGTCTCATTGACCAACAAGGGTTGAATACTTGTATATGTCATTTGATCTCTGGTGGAGAGTTGTCTCATTGACCAACAAGAGATGAATACTTGTATATGTCATTTGGTCTCTGGTGGAGAGTTGTCTCATTGACCAACAAGGGTTGAATACTTGTATATGTCATTTGATCTCTGGTGGAGAGTTGTCTCATTGACCAACAAGAGATGAATACTTGTATATGTCATTTGGTCTCTGGTGGAGAGTTGTCTCATTGACCAACAAGGGTTGAATACTTGTATATGTCATTTGGTCTCTGGTGGAGAGTTGTCTCATTGGCAAACAAGGGTTGAATACTTGTATATGTCATTTGGTCTCTGGTGGAGAGTTGTCTCATTGACCAACAAGAGATGAATACTTGTATATGTCATTTGGTCTCTGGTGGAGAGTTGTCTCATTGACCAACAAGGGTTGAATACTTGTATATGTCATTTGATCTCTGGTGGAGAGTTGTCTCATTGACCAACAAGAGATGAATACTTGTATATGTCATTTGGTCTCTGGTGGAGAGTTGTCTCATTGACCAACAAGGGTTGAAAACTTGTATATGTCATTTGATCTCTGGTGGAGAGTTGTCTCATTGACCAACAAGAGATGAATACTTGTATATGTCATTTGGTCTCTGGTGGAGAGTTGTCTCATTGACCAACAAGGGTTGAATACTTGTATATGTCATTTGGTCTCTGGTGGAGAGTTGTCTCATTGGCAAACAAGGGTTGAATACTTGTATATGTTATTTGGTCTATGGTGGAGAGTTGTCTCATTGGCAAACTGAGTTAAATACTTGTATATGTCATTTGGTCTCTGGTGAAGAGTTGTCTCATTGACCAACAAGGGTTGAATACTTGTATATGTCATTTGATCTCTGGTGGAGAGTTGTCTCATTGGCAAACAAGGGTTGGATACTTGTATATGTCATTTGATCTCTGGTAGAGAGTTGTCTCATTGGCAAACAAGGGTTGAAAACTTGTATATGTCATTTGGTCTCTGGTGGAGAGTTGTCTCATTGACCAACAAGGGTTGAATACTTGTATATGTCATTTGATCTCTGGTAGAGAGTTGTCTCATTGACCAACAAGGGTTGAATACTTGTATATGTCATTTGGTCTCTGGTGAAGAGTTGTCTCATTGACCAACAAGGGTTGAATACTTGTATATGTCATTTGGTCTCCGGTGGAGAGTTGTCTCATTGGCAAACAAGAGATGAATACTTGTATATGTTATTTGGTCTCTGGTGGAGAGTTGTCTCATTGGCAAACAAGAGATGAATACTTGTATATGTCATTTGGTCTCTGGTGGAGAGTTGTCTCATTGGCAAACAAGAGATGAATACTTGTATATGTCATTTGGTCTCTGGTGGAGAGTTGTCTCATTGGCAAACAAGAGATGAATACTTGTATATGTCATTTGGTCTCTGGTGGAGAGTTGTCTCATTGGCAAACAAGAGATGAATACTTGTATATGTCATTTGGTCTCTGGTGGAGAGTTGTAGATTTGAATACTTGTATATGTTATTTGGTCTCTGGTGAAGAATTGTCTCATTGACAAACAAGAGTTGAATACTTGTATATGTCATTTGGTCTCTGGTAGAGAATTGTTTCATTGACCAACAAGGGTTGAATACTTGTATATGTCATTTGGTCTCTGGTGGAGAGTTGTCTCATTGGCAAACATACCATAGCTTATTTTTGAGTTAGGTGGTCATATTGTAAGGTTGTTAGACAATACCAAACTGAGTATTTATGAGGTGTCATATTTGAAAATAAACTATTCAATCTGATGGTGGTAATGGGTGAGAACACTGTTCATTGGCAAACAAGGGTTGAATACTTGTATATGTTATTTGGTCTCTGGTGAAGAATTGTCTCATTGACAAACAAGAGTTGAATACTTGTATATGTCATTTGATCTCTGGTGGAGAGTTGTCTCATTGACAAACAAGTGTTGAATACTTGTATATGTCATTTGGTCTCTGGTGGAGAGTTGTCTCATTGACCAACAAGGGTTGAATACTTGTATATGTCATTTGGTCTCTGGTGGAGAGTTGTCTCATTGACAAACAAGAGTTGAATACTTGTATATGTCATTTGGTCTCTGGTGGAGAGTTGTCTCATTGACCAACAAGGGTTGAATACTTGTATATGTCATTTGGTCTCTGGTGGAGAGTTGTCTCATTGACCAACAAGAGATGAATACTTGTATATGTTATTTGGTCTCTGGTGAAGAATTGTCTCATTGACAAACAAGAGTTGAATACTTGTATATGTCATTTGATCTCTGGTGGAGAGTTGTCTCATTGACAAACATGTGTTGAATACTTGTATATGTCATTTGGTCTCTGGTGGAGAGTTGTCTCATTGACCAACAAGGGTTGAATACTTGTATATGTCATTTGGTCTCTGGTGGAGAGTTGTCTCATTGACAAACAAGGGTTGAATACTTGTATATGTCATTTGGTCTCTGGTGGAGAGTTGTCTCATTGACCAACAAGGGTTGAATACTTGTATATGTCATTTGGTCTCTGGTGGAGAGTTGTCTCATTGACCAACAAGAGATGAATACTTGTATATGTCATTTGGTCTCTGGTGGAGAGTTGTCTCATTGACCAACAACGGTTGAATACTTGTATATGTCATTTGGTCTCTGGTGGAGAGTTGTAGAGTTGAATACTTGTATATGTCATTTGGTCTCTGGTGAAGAATTGTCTCATTGGCAAACAAGAGATGAATACTTGTATATGTCATTTGGTCTCTGGTGGAGAGTTGTAGATTTGAATACTTGTATATGTCATTTGGTCTCTGGTGGAGAGTTGTCTCATTGACCAACAAGGGTTGAATACTTGTATATGTCATTTGGTCTCTGGTGGAGAGTTGTCTCATTGACAAACAAGGGTTGAATACTTGTATATGTCATTTGGTCTCTGGTGGAGAGTTGTCTCATTGACCAACAAGGGTTGAATACTTGTATATGTCATTTGGTCTCTGGTGGAGAGTTGTCTCATTGACCAACAAGGGTTGAATACTTGTATATGTCATTTGATCTCTGGTAGAGAGTTGTCTCATTGACCAACAACGGTTGAATACTTGTATATGTCATTTGGTCTCTGGTGGAGAGTTGTCTCATTGGCAAACATACCATAGCTTCTTATTTTTGAGTTAGGTGGTCATATTCTAAGGTTGTTAGACAATACCAAACTGAGTATTTATGAGGTGTCATATTTGAAAATAAACTATTCAATCTGATGGTGGTAATGGATGAGAACACTGTTAAGAACTGCTGGTAGACACGGGTCTGAAATGAAATTTCAATGTTATTTTCGAACTCAGTGTCTACAGTGGGAAAAATTCTATAGAGGATTAATAGTCCAGCATATATTGTGTGGGTACTTATTTTAAACACTGCAGCTACTGCTGTGTATATACTTTAAACTTTGATTAATAAAACAAACATTTTTACTTTGTAGAAATGTGAAAAGTTGAGGTGGCATCTCCAACAATGTGAAAAGTTGAGGTAGCATCTCGAACAATGTGAAAAGTTGAGGTAGCATCTCCAACAATGTGAAAAGTTGAGGTAGCATCTCCAACAATGTGAAAAGTTGAGGTAGCATCTCCAACCATGTGAAAAGTTGAGGGAGCATCTCCAACGATGTGAAAAGTTGAAGTAGCATCTACAACGATGTGGAAAGTTGAGGTAGCATCTCCAATCATGTGATAAGTTGAGGTAGCATCTCTAACCATGTGAAAAGTTGAGGTAGCATCTCCAACCATGTGAAAAGTTGAGGTAGCATCTCCAACCATGTGAAAGTTGAGGTAGCATCTCCAACCATGTAAAAAGTTGAGGTAGCATCTCCAACCATGTGAAAAGTTGAGGTAGCATCTCCAACCATGTGAAAGGTTGAGGGAGCATCTCCAACAATGTAAAAAGTTGAGGTAGCATCTCCGAGAATGTGAAAGGTTGAGGGAGCATCTCTAACCACGTGAAAGGTTGAGGTAGCATCTCCAACGATGTGAAAAGTTGAGGTAGCATCTCCAACAATGTGAAAAGTTGAGGTAGCATCTCCAACAATGTGAAAAGTTGAGGTAGCATCTCCAACCATGTGAAAAGTTGAGGGAGCATCTCCAACGATGTGAAAAGTTGAAGTAGCATCTACAACGATGTGAAAAGTTGAGGTAGCATCTCCAATCATGTGATAAGTTGAGGTAGCATCTCTAACCATGTGAAAAGTTGAGGTAGCATCTCCAACCATGTGAAAAGTTGAGGTAGCATCTCCAACCATGTGAAAAGTTGAGGTAGCATCTCCAACCATGTAAAAAGTTGAGGTAGCATCTCCAACCATGTGAAAAACTGAGGTAGCATCTCCAACCATGTGAAAAGTTGAGGTAGCATCTCCAACCATGTGAAAGGTTGAGGGAGCATCTCCAACAATGTAAAAAGTTGAGGTAGCATCTCCGAGAATGTGAAAGGTTGAGGGAGCATCTCTAACCACATGAAAGGTTGAGGTAGCATCTCCAACGATGTGAAAAGTTGAGGTAGCATCTCCAACAATGTGAAAAGTTGAGGGAGCATCTCCAACCATGAAAGGTTGAGGTAGCATCTCCAACCATGTGAACGTGAAAGGTTGAGGGAGCATCTCCAACCACGTGAAAGGTTGAGGTAGCATCTCCTACAATGTGAAAAGTTGAGGTAGCATCTCCAACAATGTGAAAAGTTGAGGTAGCATCTCCAACCATGTGAAAAGTTGAGGTAGCATCTCCAACCATGTGAAAGGTTGAGGTAGCATCTCCAACCATGTGAAAAGTTGAGGTAGCATCTCCAACCATGTGAAAAGTTGAGGTAGCATCTCCAACAATGTGAAAAGTTGAGGTAGCATAACCAACAATGTGAAAAGTTGAGGTAGCATCTCCAACAATGTTAAAAGTTGAGGTAGCATCACCAACAATGTGAAAAGTTGAGGTAGCATCTCCAACATTGTGAAAAGTTGAGGTAGCATCTCCAACATTGTGAAAAGTTGAGGTAGCATCTCCAACAATGTTAAAATGAACATGTCAATCTACCG
Source organism: Mytilus galloprovincialis (assembly GCF_965363235.1). Taxonomy (NCBI): domain Eukaryota; kingdom Metazoa; phylum Mollusca; class Bivalvia; order Mytilida; family Mytilidae; genus Mytilus; species Mytilus galloprovincialis. Next base: position 10,923,775 of record NC_134846.1, read on the forward strand.
TATTTATTTACTGAGGATTCTGATTATGGTTTGATGCTTGCTTTATGTCCAGTGACAACTATTTCATGCATATTGGGGTGAATACCATTAATTTTCTTGGGTACCAATTTTTGTCCTTTAGCCAGTGTTCATATCAGCCTTTACTGGCATTGGAAATTTTGTACTTTGTTGAAAATTTGAATGTGTGATTCACCCATACCAATGATTTCAACAAGAATTGGTATCCAACAAAAAATAATGAATTCACAGTACACCTACTTATATTAGAGTTGTCATAAGGTATTTGCATGTGTCTTGCCATGTTTTCCACTAGGTGTCTATTTTAGTTTGATTTCGGTATTTGTATTGCTGTCTTGTTGATCCTTACTCCACTTTCCCTATTATTCATTACACTTTTTTATGGCCCCACTACAAAGTTGTCAGGGACATATAGTTTTACCCTTGTCCGAAATTACGTAATTCCGTAATTCTGCAACAAACCGTTTTAAGTTTTATTTTTTTCTAAATGGCTTTAGATATTGGACTGATTTTTGGTATGTGAGTTAACCATGATGAGTTACAGATCAAGTTTGAGTTTTGTTCTGCTTCACTAGTTTTTGTCAAAATTACGGGCTTTGGACTTTGATAAATTGTTGAAAATCACAGTTATAAGGACTTTTTTTCAAAACGCTTTTAGATATTGGATTGATTTTTGGTATGTGAGTTAACCATGATGAGATACAGATCAAGTTTGAGTTTTGTTCCACTTCACTAATTTTTGTCGAAATTACGGGCTTTGGACTTTGAGAAATAGTTGAAAATCACAGTTACATGTATATGGATTTTTTAAGGCCTTAAGATTTTGAGCAGATTTAGTATATGTGAGACTACCATCTTGTTTGTGTCTGCATGTGTTGTTAAAGTTGCAGATTTTTCTAATTTTTGGGGAACGGGACGTTCGTGTCGTTTTGATACATCTTGTTTTTTTTTAAAGTAAGCTCCTTTGACAAAAAAATAAATAATAACTTTGAAGGCACTATTTTTATTTAAGCAAAACAACTGAACACAATTAACATGAGTAAATATTTGTAAAATCTATTTATAGGATCACACATATGTACGTACAGTATAACCCCAACACTACCGGGTATTAATAAAACACTAAGGGCGATATGTATATAAAATATTACAACAATACCAAAAAGCAGTGTTGATAAAAAGTAAATAAGCTTAAAACATGTAGATGGCTCAGTAAAGAAATGTTCAAAATAAGTGGTAAAATTACAACCTTTCTTGACCAGTCATAAGAAATGATTTTCTTACTCTTTGCAATGCTACAAATCTTGAAAAAAATACATAAGGTTTATAAATACCATCTTCTATTTCATTGTCCTTTCAATTGACAAAACATCAGACTTTCAATTACAAACACCATAAACTTGATTTAATCTTAAGGGTACTTATTTTGAACACCGTTACCATACTATACTTTAATAGCCTAATGCAAACTTAAAATAACAATCTGTAGAAGGAGAAAGCCAACCTTTGCGCAAAATATAGGTAGAGTAAAAGAGACAGGATATATATGATAAGAACAAATGCAAAATACTTCAATTAGAACATTAGAACATTATAACCTATTATGTATAAATCTGTAAATATTGATACAATTGGCGATGAATGTGTGAGACTGTTTATTTCAAAAAGAAAACAATTGATTTATACATTATTCAGACTGTTTTAACAAACACATGTATCATATATTTGTGTTTGTTCAAATCAAGTTTTCAATCTAGCCATTTAAGGGGAGATAACTTAAATAGTATATTTTTTTATTGAAGGAATGATAAACAATTTTAATATTAGTAAGAAAACATGTTCGGTGACACAATTTTTTCTTTTTCTTTTCTTATAGATTTCATATGTTCACAAAAAAGTGTTTTTCATGAATAATCTATACAATTTGGAGCAGTTTTGCACAACTTGTACCCATACTTTAAATTATAATTTTGAAAAAAGCATTGGTAAATCTGCATTTTGGCAATTTATAAGAATTTTCTATATGAGGAAAGATATGCAGATGTTATACCTTAATTTATGTTTTTAATAGCAAGATCTTATATAACATTTGCATTTTCTTTATTCTGTTCTCTTCTCTATATACCTCGGTTTTATTGGAGCACTCCACTAGTTGAATAAGTATTAAAATTTTAAATTTATATTTCAATACTTAACTGAAAAAGCGGATAATTTCTAATTAAGAATATGAAAAATATAATTCCAAAATAAAATTAGTTAGTGAATTAAATAAAGCTTTAAAATGTCTTTGATAATATATTAAAAGATATTATTTATTACACTATTTTCTAAAAAGCTCTTTTTACAAAGTAATTTTCTTAATTCTGTATTAGCTTTGTTATTATAATTGATAGAAGTTATCTCCCTTCCTGAAAAGTAATACAAGCATCCTGTAATGCCAAATCTAAGGTGAAAAATATGCCAGTATTTGTAAACAACCAACTTTCAGTGTTCTCCCTTTAGCCTAACATCCAATTTTAATCAGCATTATGCTCTATACTTTTTTTTTTAATTTTAGCATTATGCCGCTAATAACAATACCAATAAAATTAAATATACATTATGCCACTAATACAATACCAATAAAATTTGATAATATAAAAAAATTAACATAAAGAAAGTGTAAACATGAGAGACAGAAATATAAATAGAAAGCCCTTTATAATGTGCATAATATAACAATACAAAGTGAAATATAATATCATAAAATAAATTACAACACTAATACTAATTGCATTTGCACTAACATCTACTTTCTTAAAACTACTGGTATGCTTAAAAATTTTAAAAATCACAGACTTGCACTTAAGATTATTGATTAACTAAAATACCTTAAGAAATACATTTGGATAATAAAGCATTTTGTTCTTTAATATAAAACTCACATAAAAGTATGCACATAAGCCTAATCATTGAATTTCCTGTGTAAAATATCAAACCTATCACTATATGTTAATTAATAACGGGAAAAAAATATAATATCATAAACAAATTTTCTAAGTGTTTTGTGACAAATTTCACCGCAAATAAATACTTGGTTGGCAATGAAGATCATTTATAAAGTCTTGTTCCAAAGAAATTTGATAACTGACCAAGTTGAATTGTGATATGTTTCCAGTTGAAATATTTTTTCCTCTTTTCCAATCAAAAATTATTTATTTAGGAAAGAATGAAATGGAAAATGGAAACTGAATATGTCAAATAGACAACAACCCGACCAAACAGCAGAAAACAGCCCAAAGCCACCAGTGGGTCTTCAACACAGTGTGAAAGGAGTAGGTCCAGTAAGGACCGATTTTGGCCTCAAATTTCAGGTTCATCTGACGAAAGATTTTGACCACTTTTTAAACACTTAAGTGTCTATTTTATTTGAATTAATTAGTTTATGTGAAAGATTTTAACAGATTTAGTCATTAAAAACGATCCGATTCAAGCTCAAATATGAAAAATCTACCTAATATGCCGAAAAATGTCACTTTTCAGATGGTTTTTGGTAAAAATGAAAGTGGCCGCATCCGTGTTCATCCTCAACCTTTATATATGTTATGTATTATCATAAAATACAACTTACATTTCAATATTAAGGATGAACACGAATGCGGCCACTTTCGTTTTACACGAAAACCGTCTAAATTTAACTAAAATGCTAGAATTATGAGGATTTCAGTAATTTAGCATGACTTAATGGTGATAGTACCGGATATATGTGCATTGTATTGTCAAAATTAGCCCATATTTATGTAGCAGAAGCATTCTACTGTCCAATAAATAACTAAAGGTTTACATTTTAACAATTTTGTAAAACTGTTATATTTTGGGGCCAAAAAGGGGTCTTACTGAACCTACTCCTTTTGCACCCAGAGGATGGCTTCAGCTGGCACGTCCTAAATTACCAAAAAATTAAAGAACCTTAGTGAGCACGCTCACATACCCCACGTCCCCACATTTTCATTGGAGAAATTAAATAAGTATAAGAAAAAAAAATTGTATAAGAAAAAATACTGAATAATAATTTCCTGTCAATATACACATCTACATAGTATGTCCTTATTATCTACAAAATTTCATGAAATTCTGTTGTGTGTTTTCAGAGGAGTTGAGATGACGAATTGACTGCTGTACCCCTATTTTTGACATTTTTACCTATTGTGTCTGTTTGTTTTGTTCACGCATCGGTTACAATATAATGGAATTTGATGCGACTGTCATACAAGTGAGAGGTTTAGCTAGCTATAAAACCAGGTTCAATCCACCATTTTCTACATTTGAAAATGCCTGTACCAAGTCAGGAATATGACAGTTCTTGTCCATTCATTTTTGATGCGTTTTGTTATTTGATTTTGCCATGTGATTATGGACTTTCCGAATTGATTTTCCTCTGAGTTCAGTATTTTTGTGATTTTACTTTTTGCAGAAGTACATTGAAGCAAATAAGTTCAAAGGGGCATAACTCCTAGAAAAAAAATTGAATCGTAATTTCCTGTTGATATGCACATCTACGTAGTATGTCCTTATTATCTACAAAGTTTCATGAAATTCTGTTCTGTGGTTTCAGAAAAGTTGAGATGACAAACTGTTGAAGTAGTACCTTAAAGCAAATAAGTTCAAAGAGGCGTAACTCCTAGAAAAAAAATTGAATCGTGATTTCCTGTCGATATGCACATCTACATAGTATGTCCTTATTATCTGAAAAGGTTTCATGAAATTCTGTTATGTAGTTTCAGAGGAGTTGCGATGACAAACTGTTGCAGTAGTACATTGAAGCAAATAAGTTCAAAGGGGCGTAACTCCTAGAAATAAAATTGAATCGAAATTTCCTGTCGATATGCACAACTACATAATATGTCCTTTTCATATAAAAAGATTTCGTGAAATTCTGTTGTGTGGTTTGAGAGGAGTTGCGATGACAAACTGTTGCAGTAGTACATTAATGTAAATAAGTTCAAAGGGGCGTAACTCCTAGAAAAAAAATTGAATCGTAATTTCCTGTCGATATGCACATCTACATAGTATGTCCTTATTATCTGAAAAGGTTTCATGAAATTCTGTTGTGTGGTTTGAGAGGAGTTGCGATGACAAACTGTTGCAGTAGTACATTGAAGCAAATAAGTTCAAAGGGGCGTAACTCCTAGAAAAAAAATTGAATCGCAATTTCTCGTCGATATGCACAACTACATAGTATGTCCTTATTATCTGAAAAGGTTTCGTGAAATTCTGTTGTGTGGTTTGAGAGTAGTTGCGATGACAAGAAACAGGACTGACGGACGGACTGACGGACGGACTGACGGACAGACGGACTGACGGACGGACGGACTGACGGACGGGTCAAAAACATTATACCCTGCGCAACTTCGTTGCGTGGGGTATAATAAAAACTATGTCTCACTTAACCCTTGGCCTGTGAACTAGGTAACTCTTAACTCCTACAATTAACAAATATGTAAACTCGGAAGCCTTACAGACAATTAACCAATCAGTTGACGGCAAGTTGATAGTTAGAACTTGGCTTGAAAACTTCTTATGGTTTAAGAACAACACAATAGTATCTGCTTGCAGTATATGTGATATGGACAAGGACAATAAATCTGTCAAAAATGTGTCATATGATATGGACAAGGGCAATAACTCTATCAAAAGTGAGTCAACCAGAACAACATGCACAATCAACTTGTAACTTTTTGAAACAACAACATCAACAAACTATTACTTTAAATATGCAGGTACAACAAATGCTGTCTGAACACCTATTATAATGTAAATGGAAGGCAATCTTAAAAGATGGACACAATAAAAGCTATATACACTCACACAATTTGCATAAACAATTACTTGTATTGGATCTTTAAATTTCTAGGATAAGCTTACAGTTACCCTTTCAATTTACTTTAAAATAATTTCTTATTATGATGATAAAAGGTTGAATTTAAATTTTTGGGATCAAACTATGAGGGGGGAAGGACCTTTATCAGGACTCCTGGATCGGGTGTTTTTAAGCTCAGGATTTCGGGATATATCCTTTTGGATCAGTTATTCTTTTTTTCGAATTTCAGGGTTGGTGGGATTTAAATTTTTTAAATTCATGACCTCAGGATTTTGGGATCAGGACCCCTCCTACCCCCCCCCCCCCCCCCCCCCCCCCCCCTTAACTATTCTTTAGGTTTCATTTTTTTATTTTCTTGACTCTGATCTTCTGTATTCAAAGGAATATTTGTTTCAAGTAGAATAAAGGATACTGTAAAATGTGACTTTATTGCATGTGCCATCTACACAAGGCATGTTTAATTCAGATTTCAGGAAATGCTGATTATAAATATTGCTGTCAAAATTTGAAATGCCATTTTTTTGCTGTACCTTATTTCACAATCACAAAAGGGGTCCCAAAGTTTCAGAACTTATAGTATTTCAAATTTTAACAGAAACAATCTTCAAGAGAAAACTTAATAAGCAAGACATTGGTTCTGAATCTGGGTAACGTCTTTAAAAGGCACTAGACCTAGCTGCCAAATACTACAAATTGTAAAAATAAATATATTTTCAACGAGTAAAAAGGGAGGTAATCAAACATTGTTAATAACTGTTGTTATTTTAAACATATTGCACTACTTTTATGCTTGATATCAAATGCAGGACATGACACTCTGCAAATACATTGAATAAGTGGTATAATTGTTTCATATATTTTACTCCCCATGAAAGTTAAGGGATGGTAAATCATATTTTGACCAAAACTATTTAAAACTGACTTGAAAGTGTTAAAAACACTAACAAATATTCAATAAAGGTGAAAATGACCATATATATGAGATAAAGCTGTTGGTATGAAATCATTTATAACTATATGAATGGGTTTTCACTAAGGCAAGAAGTATATGAGTCTGGGACGTATTCTAGACTTATCATTTCAAAACTGAAGAATCCAAAGATGAATCAAAGAGTTTAATTGTTGTTTCAACTGAGTACATATTTCATCATTATAAATAATATAAATGACAAATATCTAAATTTGATGTCGTTTTCTTGCTCTATTTTGTCATGGAGTCTTACATGATAATATGTTTAGCAATAAAATTTCTTACATGATTAGTCCTTGGAATTGCTTTAATTAGAACCCTGATGACTACACATTCTTTTGAGTAAACTTTCAAAATGGAATTGGTATTTCTTAAATTTTAAATACTTTCCTTGTTTTCTTATTTTTTGACTTTATTGTCAGTTTTTAATAGCAGTTTAACATTCTGATAGCTTCACTTAAATGTTATTTTTTAATGTAAAGGGAGATAACTCACTCATGTTTCAAATATAAGGCAAAAGACCTAACATTCTAATAAATTGTTATATTTCAAGGTGATGAAGTTTTTTCGTTTTTGTCATCTTGAATTAAACAAATCTTCAAAACTATTTTGCATATATCCTGAATATACCACTCATTGCTGAATATTGGCTTTAAATCTTTGAAACAAAATATGACAATCATGTTTTGGGACTTTTGTAAGCTGTTAGAGGTGTTATAATCTGTGAAAAATCTGAAACAGAAGTGAAATACATTTACTATGTGTTTTAAAACTAATGCCCAAGTGCCTCTGAGAGTAATATTTCAAATATTTTAGAATAACATCCTTCCAATGCCATAGTTTCTTGTAACTGTATATGTTAATTTGAGTTGAAAGTAAACATACTTTTCCAAGACTTGCAACATTTACATTTGATATTCTAAGAGAAACATGCAATCAAATGTAAACTTCAACACAGTAAAATATTTATTAGAATTGGTAATTGAATCTGCATTTTAAACTTTTTTTGTTTTCAGTGATATGTTACTTGACAAAACCAATAAACATATTATCATACTTTAAATAATAATAAATTGGTTGGAAAAATAAAAATAACCAAAATTTCATCTTGCACTCACTGAATGTAGTGAATAAACATATTTACTCTTTTGGTATTAAGTTTAATGTTTTGTCTCCTGAATGACCTTCTGACATCTAGCAACAATCGCTTTTAAATTGTGACATCAGCCATATTAAATTGTGATGTCAAATTTTACAGGAACTTGTGTGATTTTACATAATGGTGGACTAATTTGTATACAAGTGTAAATAGGTCTATAAAAAGCTTTGATTTTTGCTATGATATTTTTGTACATATCTAGGGGGATATCAAACAGGAATGCACCAATTGATATGCTAAACATATCCCCATTTACAATTAAAAGTATCGTAAACAGGAAGTAGGTGTGTGATTGGAAAAGTGCTCACAATTGACAAATAATCACTGTTGATCAGCTACTGACCAAACATGAAGTATTTATGTTCAGTTCTTCTTGAGTATATGTTGAATGTTAGGACAGGCAAAAATACAGATGAATTAAAGATTTCTCTTAAACCCCTAGAATCACCTAATTTGCATTGGTGATGCCTGTAAAAAAGTGTTATTTAGTCCTACACTTCTCCCTCCTTGGTATCTTATATAATATTTACTTTACCTTAAATCTAAAGCTTATTTTCATAATCTGAAGCAAGTTCCACAGTATACCAGCACTGATATTCTCTGATTTTTCTAAGTACAAGGTAAGCCCATATTATACCTGCTACCTAAAATTAGACAGAATTAAGATAGAAAATAATTATATTACAAAAGTAATTCATATGAAACTACCTTTCGCAGACAACTTTTAAACAATTGTTGATGCCACCAACAATCCAGTACCCTTGTCTTGTTTTTCACAACTTTCTTTGCTGGCAAGACAAAAATAAAAGGAATATAAGCATGATAAACTAGTGGTACTAACCTGTGGTAATGCCAGGCCCAAAGTAGTTGCACCAATCAGATCCATCCTATCACTCAACCAATCAACAAAGGCATAAAAACAACCATTCTTAATTGTCATTGATGGAGGTACCTAAATAAAATAAGTGCAAGTTTTAGAAGGTTTTGTGGCACCTGAACAATGGAAAAATTCTTACATTTATCTGCGATTTTTTTGTATCAACAAAAAAAATGTTTACAGAAGTTTTTCTTACCTTTCTTTTTAAAAGGTGGTACCTAACACTACAGGGAGATAACTCTGTAAAATCAGCAGAACGTTTTAATGACGTTGTGTTGTTAAGGGAATAGTAAGCTTCTCGATGATCAAAATAAGTTTTTGTCAAACTGCTATATAACCAGTGTAATTTTTCTGATTAAACGGTTGGTTCAAAGTTTTTGAAATTTTAATATTTTTGTCAAAGAGTCAAACTAAATACTTTGTCAAAATTTAAAGAAAGTTAAACGAGCCAAATTAATTTTAGTTCAGGTGTTGGGTACCACCTTAATACATTGTACAGTACCTATCAGTATAGTGATAACTGTATTTAACAAATATGAAATTAATAAAAAAAAAAATCACAGCTTAGAATTCTCTTTTAATCAACAATCTAACACCTTTTATCCTTGGACAAAACAGCTAACTGGGAATCTGCATGAATAAAAAATAACATCTTAAGGATGTACTTAGGTGAGGTTAGGTGAAAATTAATAAATCAAGTATTTAAAATTGATACTATAAGCTGGTAGAGCATTCGTTAAGGATAATCAAAGAGCTGAAAGCTCTGAAGAAAAATGATGCCACTGTCTCTAATATTGGGATAGTTTTTATGCAAGTCTTGATTTTCACATACCGTAATTAGTTTAACAATGCAACATGTCTCGTAAGCATATAATTGATATTCGTATATGTGTGTGTGTGAAGTGAAGGTGCCAACTGGCTGGGTTTTTTTTAAGACAAATGAATAGGTCAAGACTACCTGAATTGTACAAATAAATACCGTAGAAAGGCTTCTATATTTCTCACTGGTACATAGGCTGAATCCGGGTCCGTTCGCGCCCATTCACGTTTGCACCAACTCATGTTCGCCCCCTTTCACTTTCACACCCTACATGTTCGCAACTAATCTTAATTGGTTTTGTGTTTAATAACTCTGTAAGCAAGTGTTTTCTTATAAGTATAATTGTTGTCATTGTCTCAAAATAAAGTGAGACAGCATTTTTTTTTTGTGTTGAATAAATCTTAATCATGTTTTGGATAGCGTATTGTTAAAGATAATAATAATCGTTTCTAAATAAAGTGGTATTTTGTCAACGTTTTATTTAGCGTTGAATAACTCTTAATCATGTTTTGGTTAGTGTATTGCTATACTTTGTTTCATTGACCTCTTTCATAATGAAGTGAGATTCTGACTATTTTTTTTCTGTGTGTTGAATAAATTTTATCATGTTTTGGTTATAATAGTGGATTGCTATATTTTTGTTCCTATATTTTATTGTTTTGTTGTTTCAGATCAAAGGGCTTAATAACAATTATCTTTTGTGTTTTTCCTTTAAAATCTTCAATGTTTTACTCATACCAAGCTAAAAATACATTCAGTATTTACACCAAAGCAATTTAAAACAACAATCATGATTTTCCAATTATTCAACTTGAATTTGAATTAAAATTGGGCGCGAATGAGTAGAGTGCGAACGGACCTTGGGTGTGAACGTGCGAGGTGCGAAAGTGTATTGGGCGCAAACAGACCTGATACCACATAGTCTGAACCCCCTTCTCCCACAAAATATGATGTAAATTAAAAACAAATTGTTCAGAGAACAATTGAAGTCTTTCCACTAGAAAAGATCTATTTTTATATTGAAATATGAAAAATCAGTTTAAAATGTTAGTTCCTATGGCTTTATGACGTCCTATTAACCTATGACCTTGACCTCAATTTCAAGGTCACAAACCATGGACCTTGAATCAAAATATCCTAGGTCTTTAATATGTTTGGTTAATGAGTACTACCACTTGACGCGTAATTTTAAATGTAAGATGGACAAAAACTCCCTTTTATTGTATGCGCAGCCTTTCAACCAAAATATACAAGTAAGGACATGTCGCAACTAATAATTTATGAAAAATTATTTGTCAAAATGTCATACAGTATTTGAAAAGAAGTGAAAATAAGCCAAAATCAAAATTTATAATATGACCTTGACCTTTGACATTGACCTCATTTTCATTTTTAGTACCAATGACCTCATGAAGACCCTAGGTCTCTATCAGTTATGGTTTACCAGTTGAAAATGCGTATCGCTTGAATCAAATGAAAAAGGGGGAATAACTCTCATATGGAGTCCCCATAGAGCTATGGTTCAAACGAATATTCTTATCCTAAATATGTAACGAGCAATTTGGTAAAATAAAATCTTTTACGGTTACGAAGGAGAGGTGGCCACAAGAAAAACAGTGTTTGGGGAGATAACTCTTACAACGTAATGTATTTTGTTATAATTACATTTGATATATGTTTCATTATAATACTTTATTCTGATTTGCTAACTGCACATCACATGTTATTCCTCAAGCAATTGCATCACTCAATAAAACTTTTCATTCATGATAACACGTGGTCCCACAATAAAGTGCACAGATGAATTGAATAAAAAAGTTATAAAATTCGTGTTTTCATGATCCTAGCCAAAAAAAGTAATTATAAGTATTGAATGTTTCTTTTTGTAACCTCATAGGGTTGCAAAAGCGTTGACCGTGTGCACATTTTTAGAATGAAGTGCTTACGCGCTTCATACAAAAAGTACTTCGGTCAACGCTTTTACACCTCAATGAATTTACAAAAGAAAGCATTCAATACTTAAATGCAGTTGTAAATTTTTAAAGCAAAAAGAGTTAATACTAACTTTCACTTTTTTGGATGTTCATGTATATTTTGAATGTATTTATTTTTCTCAACTACATGAATTTTTTGGTGTATTTTTAATAATATATATGAGTAGTCCAAATAATTATTACGTCTGGCAAGGCTTTTTAAATTTTATTCTGGGACACCTTCCTATGACCACAAGGCTTATGTTAATTTTTTTCTGGGACGCCTTCTTAGGAAGCCTTCCTATGAACGTCTTAGGAAGGCGTCCCAGAAAAAAATAAAATAGCCTTATTGGATATTTTTATGCATTATTTAACCAGTTAAGTCTTTTACAGGATTGTTTGTTTAATGCTGTTTAAACATTACTGAAAAAAAACCACCTTAAATTTGCTAATTATTTGGCATGAAAGTTTGATTTATTGAAAGGGACTCATAGTTTTTCATTTAATTTTAATAATTGTCTAATGGTTAAAACAATGGCTTCGTTGTTTACTTTTATACACAACCAGTGGCGTAGCTTGCATGTATGCTCAGATGCTCAAGCATCCACATCATTTTGACCAAAAAAAAAATTAAAAAAATATTATATGATTGCATGTGTTCACAGCAGATACACACGGAGGTATCCGAATGTAACAAGGGTGAGGATATGAGAACAGCATCCAATCATTTCCGAAGCAGTATGCGTGGTTTTCCCTTTAGGATCGTTTAGTTTATGTAAGCTAGATGGATAAATTGCAGAAAAGTGCTTTCGACTTTTTCGTACAATTTTACGTCGTAGCGCGCAGTCAGCTGTGGCAAGCGCAGATTGTGATGATACACAGACCTGCAGACTTGTTTGGTCTCAAATTGAGCCAAGCATTTGCGATGACATAGCAAGATTACTAGTAAACAACTAAACAACTAAACAATCATATCCCGATATCGTTTCCTGTGACATGAAAGACGACGATATAAAAACTCTACTAGTATTTACTGTAATGGAGTGTGATAAATACCCATTTCTATTAAGGTTCAAATATTTAATTTTATTTTCAATAGAATAACAGAGTTTCAATGTCCCGCATTGCACATATTATATATATCCAAGATACAAGGGCAATAACTAAAAAAGCACTTTTTTTACATTTATTTTAATATCTCAACATGCTCAAGAGAAATAAAAGCTTCATCTAACAAACGGAATAGGATTTCCATTATCAGTTTATGTTTCCACAGGGCATAATTGGTTAAAAATATTTAACCAGGACTTATTTTAGTTAGTGTCAAAGACATTTCTGATATAAATTTCACACAAATCTTGCAAGAATTGTACACGCATTACAGCGTTAACAAGACAGGACGGACGCCCGATATTTCCATGACCCCTGTATAACGCGTTAAGACAAGTAATCAAACAACCCATAGGTTGGATCAAATGCCGCTTCCTATATTTCGAAGTTCCATCAATAAATAAGTGCCGCTGTAATGGGTCCGTTTATGAGATGTCAAATATAAGATTCGGTGTGAAACTCTTTCATCAAATATTTCTGAATTAAATGAAGGTAGTTTCGAGAAAACAATAAAATCTTTTTCGAAATATATATATTGGTGGGTATTTTGAAATTAAACAAAAATTTAGCCAGTGTCTGATTCTAGGGTATTACACATGCATACAGGGAAAATCATCCGAAAAATATAATTTTCTGCATAAAATGGGCCCAAAAATTTTCGGCTCGCTCCGCTCGGCGACAGTTTCGCATCCACATCTATTTAACCCTGGCTACGCCACTGACAACAACATATTCACTTTGGTCTCGTTGTTTACCTAATATTCACTATGTACTTGGTAACAGTTATTAATTAATTGAATAGAAAATATTATAATAAATATTATTGGAAGCCGAATTGACGTCAAATAGGTGCCGATTTGACTAGATGCCAATTTAACCAGGTGCCGACTTGACTTGTACGTTTCAATTCCTCTGCGATCGTTTGCGGTATTTTCTTGAGAAAGCCTATTTTCCATCATCAAAGAGAAGAAGAAACTGCTTGAAATGATTCCCGAACGCTTCGTGATTGTTAAAATAAGTTTAATTCACTCAAAAAACAATTTTAAAACTTGCGATGTTTAAACAGGAAGTTTCAAAAGCACGTGTAAAAGAAGAAATTAACCGGTGAGAGTGGAAATTCGTACATAACATATATCACTATAGTACGACTTTTAAAGCAAAACAGTTTCATCCTTTTGTAAAACAGTCTTTAATATACCTATCACATTAATGTTTGAAGGGTCTTAAGCTTATTCAAACCATATAAGTCGGTATGAAACACCAAAACGGAATGATAATAACCGATTACGTTTTGTAGTTTACAAAATTCTGGACTGGTTCCTGTCAAACTACAACACTTTCTTCGACTGTAGTGGAATACAAACAGAAACCAGTTAGTTTGTAAACTGGTTCCTGGCTGATTACTACACAATGCTCATGCATAATGATAACACAAGCACATTCCTCCAGTTTGTATTGAAATTAGTAAATACGAAACCAAGCGCGGTAGGCAGAGAAATCAGGTCGGCAGTTATGGAACAATGACTGCGTCATTTTCCAAAAATAAGCTTAAATATTGATAGGTCATGGACCTCCTTTTCGAGATATTTGAGATTTAAAATATGGCGGGAAAAGGCTGACTCTGATTTTTACCTTATGTTTGCATTGGTATTATTTTGGTCTCAAAAGGAAAGAAAGAAAATTAAGAATCTTCTAAAATTTTGGTAAATGACCTTTTATGAACTATTAAGTCTTATATAAAAAAAAAATGGGTGTTATGGGGCAAAATATTTTACTATGTATTGTATGGAAAAACACCAAGGAGTTAGAACATTTGACACCAATTCTAAAACCTCACCTAAGTACATCCTTAAAATTTGGTGTTGTTATGTACATAATAAAATCTATTAGTTGGTCATCATATAATTCTTTAATATTCAGTTCAGTTTAAAAATACATTTGCATCCTTTATCAAAAGTTAATACAGTTTGGTTTTTTTAAATTATGAAAATATCATTTTCTTTAGTCCTTTGAACTATTTCTATGAAGGTCATAATTGTTTAAATTGCTATCATAAATACCTCTGACACTTTATTACTTGTACAGTTTATGGCACTTTGTGGAACCTACAAAAATATATATTGTCTCATTACTATTTAAAGGGAGGTAATGCAACTGTAAAATAAAATGTAGTGCAACATATTCTTCATAACATTAAATATATCCTATATCCCATCCACAACTTTTTTTATCCCAAATGTAGAAAACAGAAAAATATATTGCTATCCTATAAATAAAGACATGACAATGCTGACAAAAAATATGCTGTTCAATTTAAAACAGCAATTTAATAAAGTAATAGCAGGTGCTTTGTGTCTTTTGTTATAATGTTATTTGTTTTTTGCTTCATACCTATCAATGAAGTTAAATAGTTTGCAACAATTTTTTAAGTTTGTTCTAAAGTTTATGGGAGTAGTTGTGTGCCCACAAACATGTTTAACCCTGCCACATTCTTTATGTTCATGTCACATGTTTGAATACAGTAATTTCATGGTTTTTGTTGATTCGTGTTTGTCATATTTGTATTTGTAAATTGTACTGTAACAAATTAAGTCATCAGTTTTCCTGTTTGAATTGTTCCATATTTTTCATGTTGTGGCTTTTTACATCTGACAATACTATAAGGGGTTTTCTCATTGTTGAAGGTCTTACCACAGCTTAGTATTGCTCATCATTTGTATTCTGGAGGACAGTTGTGTCAATCATTGGCAACCATACCACATCTCCTCATTTTTATAAACAATCTCAGAAGTCATACTTATTTGAAAACCAAAAATGCTCAAATAGTCGTGATATTGGGACAAAAAAAAAAAACTCAATCAAATAAATGTATACCATTAGTTTAATGACATCAAGAGTCAAAACAAATTCTCAAAAATCAAAAGTAATAAATAATTATATTTATATGTGCAAAGAGTGTTTAAAGACCCCTTCTAAAATCATAATAAATCCCCTAATTCTTACATTTGGCATGGAACAACAAGACTTTGGGAATATACACTGGTTATTGCATGTATTTCCATAAGGACATCTCTCTCTGCAAGCATCTGCATACTCTACATAATCATGCCATGAACTTATCCCACAGCAAGAATACTAAAATATAATATTTATACAATATCTTAATTCTTTTAAATGCATAATCAGGTTCAACCTTTTCTTTGCTTTAATAAGGTCAAATAAAATAATATGTTTTCATGTTTCCTGACCAACCTTAGTTTTTAGCCCCTATTCCTATCTTTTCATAAATGATTAATGATTATGAAGTTATTATATGTGTCTTGTGTATATAAACAGCTAACCCGAATAATTCAGTCCCTCCTCGTAATCGATATCTCCTACTTGCGAGGGCCTGAATTCCTTACACGATAAAAACTCTTCACAAATCCTGGATTTTGATTGGTGCCCTGTAGAAGAGGTGACCAATCAGCAATTAGCTCTATTTTATCGAGACAGGTAAATCCTGAGCTAATTCTGAATGGTTGATTGAAGATTTTTCATTGTCTATGCATTCAGGCGTTAATGTAGTAAGCGGAATTTAACGACTGCTTATCTGTGTTTTTAAAAATACCTTTTTACAACATCAGAAACTAGGTTGAATATACCATAAAACAATTGTTATACATATTTCTTTTGATTGTATACCTATGAAAAAAATCAGTCTTCCTGTATGTCAATTTTACCAAATAATCAGACTTAGTTATAAATTCCAACCCCCTTTTCTTTTAATTTTCTTACCTTATTTTGTACTGAGTCCATAGTACTTCTAAGGTCTGGATTTCTGTTGAAGTCATTTAAGACTAATGCTAATTTAGAGCTTATCAAATCTGATATCTATAAAAATAATAAAAAGACAAATATTAATATATGTTCATGGTTCAGAGAAAGGCAGACTTTACTTTTTTACTTATACTTTAGAATTTCTGTGTGCAATTAATTTTTAATTTTTTCAAAGGGCAACAAAAAAGGAATTTTAAGAAAAAAATGTTTTTGTTATGTTAATGCAGATGGGATTGAAATTCAGAAATTCCTATGATAAGGAAAAAGTTGAAAAAGGGTGAAAATTGAATATTTTTTTGGAAATAAAGCATGCTGTCTTTCTGAACTTATAGTACTACTCACTTCTATTCCATTGACATATATCAATATGGCAGTAGCTATCTGTGCAAGGAAAGTAGCAACTGAGAGAACCAGGAACTAAAATATAAACAATAAACCAATGCTTACAGTCATGTGGAACATACAGTTTATAATACTAATTGATATTACAAATAATTCAATATTTTTTTCAAGTTTTCAAATGGGGTAATTTTTAGGGAATGACTAACACAAATTTGAATATTAAAGGTTGTATGGTAACCTATAGTTGCTAACTTTTTTTATCTTTATTTCATAACTTATCTTACCTACATTTTCTTCACATTTACATACCTGCCACCCTTTGAGGCTCTATAGAAGGAGGATCTTCCTCTTTCAAGCTCCAATAAGGGTGGGGGGGGGGATTTTGTGTTACACCTTTTTTTTTTTTAAAGTTTTGTGATAAGATAGGAGGCTCCCACAGGGTACCCCCTTCAGGTCGCAAGGTCGCTTTTAAATTCGTTGAGAGGTCGTTTTTAAGGGAAATATACAGGTCGCAGGTCGTTTTTTCCCCAACACAGAGGAAGGAAGTCGGTCGGCGGTCGTTTTTTTCAAATTTTACAGGTCGCATGTCGTTTTTAGATGGCCCTCAGGTCGGAAGTCGCCTCTAAAAAGGCCAGAGGTCACAGGTCGTTTTTGACCCTGTGGGAGCCTCAGATAGGAAGAATTATTATATTTAATCACAAACAAGGTTTTTAGAGCTTGACATGTTGTATTAGACCCTTGTCTATTGTTGAGAACAGCATAATTCAAATCAATTAAAAGTTATGTTCATTAACTAAACCTGGTTTCATAGCACTACTGGTGGACTGTTTAGTCCCAAAGAATATCCTCAACCCGTTAGTCAGTACTTCAGTATTGACATGATTTATGAGCAACTTTTCAAAATTCATCTTTTATAAATAAATTATTAAAAAAAAAGTTTTTTTCTCCCTCTGCAAAAGTTGACCTTAGATGAATTTGGCTATTAAATAGGTCCATTTTGGTCTTTGAGTGGTGTGGTTTTCTCCATGGCCAGCTGGAAGGTTTGAGATTTCCTGAACAGTGCTTCAAATGCACAAAATTAATCAAGTGTTGTTTTTATTTATTATGGATTTGTTTGTATTGTCAGATTGCTGTCTCATCAGTCTTTTACAAACATCGGTTTATTCATATTCTTTTATCATTCAAAAGTATCTCTCCAAGGTGTATCAAGTATGTTTACCTATAGATTGATATATCATACCTAAATGATTAGATCTTATCTTTAAAAATATTTAAGCTAACATGTACAATGTTCATTCAAATCCTACATTTGGCCAGTTTTACATGATTGATAACATATAATTTTAATTAGGTTGACACCCTCTACCCTGTACATGTACTTTTAATTAGGCAGGGTCCACCTACCCTGTACATGTAAATTCCACAGGTTAAAATAGTTCTACAAATTTTATCTTTTAAAATATTTTAGTATAGATTATTAATCAATAAGTTACCCGATTTGAAAAATTAAACAGCCTGATGTCAACTTTATCGGTTAATCAGACAACGACTGACAAATCCACTAAAAACGTTAACACCTGAGGGTCCATTCTATAGTCACAGGGTGTCATATGATAGGTAATGACAGCATAACTGTCTGTAAAGATGGTGTACAACTGATCTGATTTTGGACATAATAATAAGGCCATCTATAACTGAGAGGATGGATTTCTTTAGTCCTTTTTAGCAGCCCAATTTTTCTAATCTTTATTAAGTTTTTTCATTTCTCTCTATTCTTAATTGTTTTTGCCTATTTTTCACCTTTTTTCTTTTTAGTTTTTGATTTTTTTTTCTGTATTCTTTAATTTGTTTGTCCTAAATATTCTGCTCATTTGTTCATTCTTTTGATATTCTGTTAATCCCATCTGAACCCTCAAAACTTGCAGGACATATCTTCCTTCAAGCCATAATGTAGGATGATATTGATGATTAATGTCCAGAAATATTTATCAGGACGGGAACATGTTAATCACTTGTTAATATGATATGATAATGAACCATGATTTGTACAAGAGCCACATTTTGAACCAGTTTTTACAATGTGCTAGTTTACAAGGTGACAATCTAATTGACCTACCTGGACATCCAATTTTTGACCCTAATGTCTTATGGTCAATATTTTATATTGGGTTGCTACATGTATCTCATGAACTTACAAGCAATATTTATATATATTGGACAAATAGACTGTTTATGACTATGTGGTGTGGGCTTTGCTCATTGTTGAAGGCCATACGGTGACCTATAGTTGTTAATTTATGTGTCATTTTGGTCTCTTGTGGAGAGTTGTTAATTGGCAATCATACCACATCTTCTTTTTTTATGTTAACTTACCAGTTTGAGTAAGGAGATATTTTCTTCAACTGTTCCAACCAATCCACAGAGACCATTAATAGATATGAATAGTCCAATGAATATCAAAATGGCTACCGGTAATGACAATGACTTCTCTAGACCTGTGTATTCTCTCCTCTCCACCTCAACATAGATACCAATTCCTAGCAAAGCAAGTCCTATCACCTGAAATTGTATAAAACCATATTATAAGGTTACTCATAGAATTTTTTAAACCTCAATCTTAGGTAATTCTTTTACAGGTATCTGAGGATTTTTGCTCTGCAATCTGTTTGATTGTGAATTTAATATTTAAATATGGTTAACACAATGATGCATGATCTGCTTGCACTCTCAGATTACTTAAAATCACCTGTTTTAAAAAAAATTGCTCACTCTTAAGCTTTCTGTGTAGATTTGTGTAGACACGGTAGACTGTTGTTAGTCTTTTGTAAAATTCTTTGCCATGGTGTTTTAGATTTTTCTATTTAATTATGAATGATATATACATGTATATAGGTTTCTTCTGTCTCTTTTTCTTGTATATTTTCTATCATTTGGCAGAAATTTATTGATGTTTAAAAAGTTGTTACAACACGTACAATCAACATTCATATTAATGTTAACTCATTGATCAATTCACATTATAGTTTGTGAATAAAAGTTATATGCCAATAATGTGTTCCTTTTAAAGAAGTCAAGGAAGTACACCTTTAGATGAACAAATGTTGAAAAATAAGGAGATTTTATTTTACTGTTAGAGATTTCGCCACCTTATCAAAAAGCTAAAAAATCGTTTATACATATATGTACATGTATGTATTTAAAACATGTCTAACAAGAATGTGTCCACAGTACACGGATGCCCCACTCACACTATCATTTTCTATGTTTAAAGGACTGTGAAATTGGAATAAATTCTCTAATTTGGCATTAAAATTAGAATGATCTTATCAAAGGGAACATGTATACTAAGTTTCAAGTTGATTGGACTTCTACTTTATCAAAAACTACCTTGACCAAAAACTTTAACCTGAAATTTGCACTATCATTTTCTATGTTCAGTGAACCGTAAAATTGGGGTCAAAACTCTAATTTGGCATTTAAATTAGAAAGATCATATCATAGGGCACATGTATACTAAGTTTCAAGTTGATTGGACTTCAACTTCATCAAAAACTACCTTGACCAAAAACTTTAACCTGAAGCCAAAAACTTTAACCTGAAATTTGCACTATCATTTTCTATGTTCAGTGAACCGTAAAATTGGGGTCAAAACTCTAATTTGGCATTTAAATTAGAAAGATCATATCATAGGGAACATGTGTACCAAGTTTGAAGTCGATTGGACTTACACTTCATCAAAAACTACCTTGACCAAAAACTTTAACCTGAAGCCAAAAACTTTAACCTGAAATTTGCACTATCATTTTCTATCAGTGAACCGTAAAATTGGGGTCAAAACTCTAATTTGGCATTTAAATTAGAAAGATCATATCATAAGGAACATGTGTACT
Source organism: Mytilus galloprovincialis (assembly GCF_965363235.1). Lineage (NCBI taxonomy): Eukaryota > Metazoa > Mollusca > Bivalvia > Mytilida > Mytilidae > Mytilus > Mytilus galloprovincialis. The sequence continues at coordinate 10,944,613 of NC_134846.1, forward strand.
AAGTTTCAAGTTGATTGGACTTCAACTTCATCAAAAACTACCTTGACCAAAAACTTTAACCTGAAGCCAAAAACTTTAACCTGAAATTTGCACTATCATTTTCTATGTTCAGTGAACCGTAAAATTGGGGTCAAAACTCTAATTTGGCATTTAAATTAGAAAGATCATATCATAGGGCACATGTATACTAAGTTTCAAGTTGATTGGACTTCAACTTCATCAAAAACTACCTTGACCAAAAACTTTAACCTGAAGCCAAAAACTTTAACCTGAAATTTGCACTATCATTTTCTATCAGTGAACCGTAAAATTGGGGTCAAAACTCTAATTTGGCATTTAAATTAGAAAGATCATATCATAAGGAACATGTGTACTAAGTTTCAAGTTGATTGGACTTCAACTTCATCAAAAACTACCTTGACCAAAAACTTTAACCTGAAGCGGGACAGACGGACGAACGAACAGACGAACGAACAGACGAACGAACAGACGAACGGACGCACAGACCAGAAAACATAATGCCCCTACTACTATCGTAGACGGGGCATAAAAACTCTAAGTAACTAAATTTTCAGCCTATGGAAAATGTTTTTGTGTGAGCAATATTTGTGGTAGTGAATTATTGCCAGTGAAGGCTGGTCTGCAGATTACACCTTCTTACACCCTCTTCTAGCAGTAGCATGTGTGTACTTACATGTATGACATTAAATAATACATGTATATATACATGTTTGATACTTTTAAGTATTGTGTCATGAATTATCAAATAAAATCAAAGCCTTTACACTCTCCAAGCCTTTATATACTTAGTAAATATTAATCTTTTATAAGGATCTTGTTGATTTTAAACTAAATAACAGATATCTGTGTGTATATATACATGTAGCTATTATTGTTTTATCACCAAGTTATCTTGAACTTTAATCTTTGGTCATCTAATCTGAATAATGTTTGAACACAATCTTATACTCAAATTATATGTACAACTTGGTACTTGAAAATCTGTATCAATAATATAGAAGTTAAAATTAAACCAAAAACAGTTCTATGAACCCTAGGTCAAGCATCTGAATATATTAGTATAAAAGCCAGGCTTAGGTTCAAGATTATCTACAGTCTTGTAATTTTAGCATGCTTACTCAGCTTAAAATATCAGACTAAGATGTTTTTAACATTAATAACAATAAACACCAAGTACCAATTCACGCAATTTCATATAAGTCACTGTATAACACCAATTTTGAATGTAAACAAATGAATATTCTCTTAAAATGCCAAATTTTCAATGCAAATATTGCAATGTTTCCGACCAGGTTTTAAATTAAGACTAACCAGGTAGCAAAGTGTATACAGAAATAAGCAAAGTTTATGACAGCTATACGACGTTCTTGCACACAGTGGCTGTCGTTTGCTTTTTATGGTTTTATATCTATGTTTTCCTTGCGACCTTGTTGTGTGGTCCGCCATGCTTATCGGTCATGTGACGACTTTGTACGTCGTATAAAGTCACGTGATTGTTATCGGACTTTTATCGCTACCCGTTCCTTTCTTTAATATATTCGTATTTGAGCTGAATGTGATATTATACATAAAAAAATGATCTGGAAAATTAGTTTATTTTTGTTCATTTCTGTGGCTTCTGTTTGGGGTAAGGTTTTGCTTACAAATTTAAATAATTTCATTTTAATTCTCATAATGATTGAAAAATCGTCTGCATAGAAACCGCAGTCACCTTACCAATATTTTGATTGAGTTTCCGCTTGGTACATTTCACTCCTCTTTGTCAATTTCATATTCTAAACAATATTTCAAACTAATATTAACGGTATGTGATCAAGAAATCTGATGTTATAGACCGTGATTTTATGAAATTCAAGATTACGTTTATATATATATATAAATTGAGGGTAGGATGTATGAAGTTCAGGATTACTTAAATTTCGTTAACTTAATACATTTCATAAACACTATGACAGAGCATACAGTAAGAATTTTAAAATCACATTCTTGTGTATAGTTTTATAAGAAATAAGATTATTTGTTTCTAATACTTTAAAAAAAGGTATTTCTATTTTCTTGATTTTATTTCAGGTGCACCATCATTTGATCCAAATTTAAAAAAGGATTACTTAATGTGTGAAGTGTGCCATGTGATAGTGAGGGATTTACAAATACTCGTGGCCGAAAACAACACACAGGTGAGATATGGATTTAAAAATTTATAAAAAAAATGTTAATGTTGACTTTGAATGCCGTTTAACATTAGGTATCAGTGTTCAGAAACTTGTAATACACTACCAAACAGACGCTTGTGTCTATTATTGAAAACTGTATATTGACCTCTTAACTATGTCTCGATTGTTACAGTTGTGACGCCGAGTAATACCCACTGACACTACCCAGCATTGTCTTATAGTCAGGTCGTCTAATTTCAAGATGCTGCTTCTAGTTTCTATATTATAGGGTTATTGCATGAATATTGGGGAATATTGTCCCGAGTAGAATTTTATATTGCACGAGCTTGCGAGTGCAATATATATTCTACGAGGGACAATATTCCCCAATATTCATGCAATGACCCTTTTATTGTATAGCAATATAATATTTGAAAGTAAAAATTGGTTTAAACTAAGATTTTGTTGTTGATGACGTCATGAATTTTCAAGATTTATTGCACGCTAACTTTTGGTTACTTTCTATGGGAAATATTATATTGCTATGCAATAATTAAACTATCATTTTGCTCTCTTTGTCTAATATTAAGCTGATTTTGTTTTGTCTTATTCTGATTAGATGTTTGTCCATTTTGTTTTCTCTTATGCTTGTTTTACATCTGGTTTTTTTCTTATACTATGCTTGTTCTATTTTGCCTGATATTATGCTTTTTTGCTTCTTTGCCTAATATTATGCTTGTTCTCCTTGTGATTTTGTTTGGTAATATACTTGTTCTTTTTAACCGTATATTATATAGGTAAAGGAAGATGTGGTATGAGTGCCAATGAGTCAACTCTCCATCCAAATAACAATTTATAAAAGTAAACAATTATAGGTCAAGGTACGGCCTTCAACACGGAGCCTTGGCTCACACCGAACAACAAGCTATAAAGGGCCCCAAAATTACAAGTGTAAAACCATTCAAACGGGAAAACCAACGGTATAATCTATATATAAAAAAAATATTAAAAAATGTTCTACGTGTGGTTTTTTTTTGGTACTATTAAATTGAGAACGAAAATGGGGAATGTGTCATGTTTGTTCTATCTCTTTTATATGATGTGCTTGTTCTATATATGCTTTCACGGTCTGGTACTAATGTATGCTTGGTATGACACAGGTTATGTTCTTCTCATATATTTCATGATGGTATAATACTAACCCCCCTAACAGGAGGGATTGTACCTGATATTCATATGATGAAGACATAATCTTTCAATTTGTTTAATTGAGGTCTGGAGCTGGCATGTCAGTAACTGCTAGTAGTCTGTTGTTATTTATGTATTATTGTAATTTTGTTTATTTCTTTTGTTTCATATTCTGACATCGGACTCGGACTTCTCTTAAACTGGGTTTTACTGTTCGTATTGTTGTTTGTTTGCTTTTTCTACATTGGCTAGAGGTAGAGGGGGAGGGTTAATATCTCAAAATCATGTTTAACCCCGCCGCAATTTTGCGCCTATCCTAAGTCAGGAGCCTCTGGCCTTTGTTAGTCTGGTATAATTTTTAATTTTAGTTTCTTGTGTATAATTCGGAGGTTAAGTATGACGTCCATTATCACATGAACTAGTATGCATATGTGTTTAGAGGCCAGCTGAAGGATGCCTCCTCAGTGGTGCGGGAGTTTCTCGCTACATTGAAGGCCCATTGGTGGCCTTCGGCTGGTGTCTGCTCTACGGTCGGGTTGTTGTCGCTTTGACACATTCCCCATTTCCATTCTCAATTTTATTGTTCTATTTTGTCTATTATTCCATTCGAATTCCAGATTTTTTTCGTACCGACATTGATATATTAAGTCCCAGTTATACGTAAATAAAGCTTTAAAACTTTTATCAATGAAAGATAGATTGTGTTATACTGTACTAGCTGACAAAAGATCCCGTTATCAGTCATGTAAATAAAAAGGGTTAGCCGGATACGACAAAGTTCAAGATCAACTCTCACTCCTGTATCAAATACTTTTAAAAACGAGACGTGACTAAACCCAGCAATTTATTCAACCAAAAGAGTATTGCCGAAGGTCTACTAAGAGCATTTTCCATCACATGTTGTCCATTATTGTCGTTGTCTGTTAGATTTTTACAAGGCAACTTCTCTGAAACTATTGGATCGAACCATCGTTTATAGGGTATCAAGTTTAATGAATTTTTCCCATGATCCCGCATGCCAACCCAGGGGCGGATCCAGCCATTTTCAAAAGGAGGGGTTCCCAACCCAGGATAAAGGGATGGGGTCCAATCATATGCTTCCATGCATTCAAATGCATTGATCCTAAATAAAAGGGGAGGGTGTTTTGTCGCCCGTGCCTAAGATATAGACAATAACAGTAAAATGCGAGTATATGATCGATATTATCTCGAAAACCATTGAAGAGACAATAAATATTCAAATTGTAATGATCTACCGGCTATCCGTGATTTTGAGTGCCCCACCAATCCATATGGGAGTTTTTTTTCTCTTTAATAACGATTATTTTCGAATATCAGTTTGCGTACATATCTACCACTGATACAAAAACATGATTGAAGAGAAACTTTAACAGGAAAAAATGTTCATCAACACCAGATCTACAAATAAGTCAAATAAACAAAGTCTATGAAAGGCACCTTATTGGAGTTATTCTCCATAAATGAAGATTTTGTTTTACCCCGCATTGTTAATTGGCTGCAAAACCACACCAAGGGCAGATCTACAAGTTTGTCAACATCGCCGAATTCGTCAGTCAACTCCTTATGGAAGTTATCGCCATTTAATGATATATATATATACAATAATAGCCTTTGTATGATGTGGTATATACTGGGGAAAATATATAGATCTGAAATAAGTATATAGACTGAGGACGAAGTCCGAGGTCGATATATCCTGTATTGACCTCATAAAAAGGCTGCCTATTGTTATATTATCAATATACTTATGAGATCACCCTAGTAGTTTTGGGTGGTGTTCGTGTTGCTTTTTCTTTAGTTTTCTATTATTGTATCATTTGTACTATTGTTTGTTGTCTGTTTGTCTTTTTCATTAATAGCCATGGCGTTGTCAGTTTATTTACGATTTATGAGTTTGACTGTCTCTCTGGTATCTTTCGTCCCTCTTTTATATCAAGACATATAATACATGTCTGTGCTTGTCTCAAAATTGTCAGTGCATTCATTATATTCTCATTTTTTGATCATTTAATTTTGTTGGAATTCTATAGATATCATATGGTCTCTGACGTCACAATAACAACAATTTTTTTTTTATAAAGGATATAAAGGGGGTCACCCGGGTGTGGGAGGTGGATTAAATTACTTCAAACATCTTGTGGAAGAACAATGTCATGCATATAGTTTGAATATTTAAAAAAAATCATAGACTGTTATATCAGAGACATATGTGTACCTTCGTTTCATTCCCTCTTTTCATTGTGTTCCTTGCACAAGGTTTCATATGATGATGCAGAGAGACTGAAATATGTTTCTGAAGTTTGTACCTTTTGTATCACACACGAACTCTTTATTATATTGTTATGATCTGCTATTAACAATTTTAAATTCACCAAATCTATAGCACTAAGGACAGGGGATCACAGAGGCTGATACGTGATTTAAAAAAGGGGGAGGCGTAAATTCGTAATTCACTATACCATGTATGTATACATGAATTCATATAGATTTTCTATTTTATTTTTATATATCTTGTTAAAATACATTAAACTTAAATATTTTGTTTGTCAATTAGAGGTAGGGGACAGTGGCGGATCCAGAACTTTTCCCAAGTCTGACCTAAGGGGGAGGGGGCTGCTCCAGTCATGCTTCAATGATTCCCTATATAATTAACCAAATTTTTCCACAAAAGGGACCCCCCTGGATCCGCCTATGGGGGAGTTGGGTGTATACCATTTATAATCCTCAGATTGAAGGATTTTGATAAGACTTAATTGGTGGTCCACTTCAATAATGTCAATACTGGAATTGATAGGGGTGCCGCTTAATTTGATATCTAATTTATTTTACCCAACCCTTCATATGATTTAGACTTTAAAAAATGTATACCTTTTCAAGGATTGCATAGTTAAAAATGTATTCTATCAACTTTTCACATATTGTGTCTAGGTAAAAATGTATACTGTTTCACATGTTGCGTAGGTATCACCATTGCAGGGAGCTCAAATTCCTCAAATTTATACTTATGTAAGAAAGAAGAAGTGGTATGATTGCCAATGAGACAACTCTCCACAAGAGATTAAAATGACACAGAAATTAACAACTACAGGTCACTGTACGGCCTTCAACAATGAGCCAAGCCCATACCGCATAGTCAGCTATAAAAGGCCCTGAAATGACGATGTAAAACAATTCAAACGAGAAAACTAATGACCTTAATTATTTGATAAAAATGAACAAAAAACAAATATGTAACATGCACATAAACAAACGACAACCTTTGAATTACAGGCTCCTGATATGGCCAGACTTTCTGCCCAAGGGCTGTGAAAAAGTTTTGGGAACTTTATTGACTTTATCATAAATGTTCTGATTTCAATACCTATTGCTATTCACATATTTTCAAGCTGGAAAATATGACTTATTCCAGGGACAGGTCCTAATTACCTTGCTTATAGGAAGGGCCACCTAACTGAAAGAATTATAGTTAAGATTGTGCAGGTTGTTCTATAATTAGCTTATAAATTCTGACAAGCATAAACATTTGTTTAGCATTTATTAACAAAAGCATCCTATATGTGTTTATAATTTAAATTTTCCCAACCATAGAATTCTTCAGAATCCTTGATATCCCAAATACACTTACTAGGTAATTAGTGTTATAAAGATGAAGTATCCAGTTGTGTTTAAAATCTTAATTTACGACCCTTTTCATGGTGAAATTCACAATGAATTGGGAAAGTCGGCAGGACTGTATTGATTGTGTATGATTTTGGTTTCAGTCAAATGGTCAAAGCTAAAGGTTATTTAAATGCGTGCAATATTTTTGTTTGTTTGTTTGTATAGAAGAGGTTATAGAGTTTAAGCTTGCATATATTTTAAAGGTATATCTATTTTTATCATTATTTTAGAGTGATTTTTATTACGGCTATAATTTTGATTGTGTATATTTTTGGTTTCAGGCAAAAGCCGAAGGTGTTTTAACTGATATCTGTAACAGACTAACTGCAAATGCTGACACATGTCTTGCCTTTGTCAAAGACAACATTGGAAAGGTCTTCTCAAAACTATCCGATGGATTGGTAAGTAAAAATTAATTGCAAATATCTTTACTAAAAGTAAAATAAATTGTATCTTTGAATTTATGACACAATGGGGATTTTATAGATTTAAATAAAATATTTAAAGCCTCTATCAGCAACTTTTTGGCTGCATTGACATGGATCTAAAGTATTCACGAAGATGTTTTTTGCCAGATAATTAAAAGAATATTCATTCAACATTTGAAAAATCATATTTGTTACAGATTGAAAAACCATCTCTTTTAAAAACATTAGTTTGATACAGATCAATTTACAGAGCTCAACTCAGTTGCCCAAAAATATTTACACATGTTTTTTCCAATAATCTACTTTTTAGCTCAACTTTCCAAGAAAATGTGAGCTTTTGCCATCACTTGGCGTCCGTTGTTGTCTGTGGTCATTGTCCCTCATTGTCGTCTGATCTGTGTAAACAATTTCAAACATCTTCTCCTCCAAAATTACTTAATCAGTTCCAACCAAATTTTAAGCTGAATGCTCCTTAGGGTATCTAGAATAAAGTTTGTGTTTTTTTTTACTTTTGTCAAAAACATGACCATTGGATAAGAATAGAACATAGGGGTAAAATGCTCCTGCTCCTTAAGTAGCTCCTTAGTGGAGACAAAAGATATCTGGTATACTCTACGAACCATCAACATATACAGGTCATGCATTTATCTTCTTATATCTAACAACATACTTTCTTCAAAGACAGACAAGTGTCTATGTATATGTCAAGCTCTAAGAGGAAATAGATCTAGAAAATTTATAAATATACAAAGTTTAACAGAGACTTTCCAACATCCAACAACAATAAAAATCATAAAACAATGCTGTTAAACATATCTCATTAGAGGGGGGGGGTCTGAACCTAGATCCTACTTCTTGATTTTGTTAGATTCCCATATCCCGATTATTGATTTTTCAGATTCCTGTATCCCGCTTATCATTGAGATGATAACACTTGTAATTTCACAGACTTAGTTTTTTTGTTTTCATGCTTAATAATTTGACTTTCATGTTGTCACACTTACAAATCAGCCAATCCCTCATAACATTAGACCCGAATGAGACCCACTGTTAAGGTTCTCGACTTTGAAGTATAAATATATTTTTCAATCTTAAGATAGATAGGGTGTCTTCCTCCATCTTGGATTTGGAAATACCAGAAAACAAGGTCTAGATCTTTAATAGAATGTGCAAATTTTTTAGAGTAGTAGGTAATTTATGCGTAAGAACTTCCACTTCGATATAGAAAATGACATGTTTTATCATATTTATGGTTGTATTTTACAAAAAACAGAAAACTTTTGTTTGATTAATTTTTTTCCAACTTTGCCACATAAGGGGAGGCAACTCAAATGCAAGGGCATATAATTCAGATTAAGGTACTTTTACAATAAAATGTGTTAGGAATTTACCTATTTTTATAATGTAGCAAGAAAAAGGGTTCGGTGACCCCATTGTTTCTTTTTCTTAACTGAAAGCGTACTATTAAAGCCATCTTCTCATGTGTTAACTCAAAATTCTATGATGTAGATTACGCTTTATTTCAGAAAATTGGGTTTTTCATGCATAATCTATACAAAATTTATCAATTTTGAACACTGAATAGCGTGAAAATAAGCACGGTGACCCATTCTTTTTATTATTATTTTTTAAAAAGCATGATATAAACTACATTTTGGCAAATTATTAAAAAATTCTATGGATTATAATTAAGACACTACCTTAACCTTTGAATTCCCTATATTTGAATTTGATAAGTGGAATGAACAAAAATTTCATAAAGAGCAAACAGTACAGGTCATGAAATATTTTGAATCGTTGAAATGAGATTTGGTCTAATAATTGATTTATATTTCATTAACAGTTAAAATTATCAGAGGTCAAAGAACAGAAATATTTTATCAGACACATCTAGTTCACAGATAATTGTAACTTATCTGTATATTTTGATATCAATTAGCTAGGTCAGGGATTTTTCTCAAATAGGGTCTTAACTACACTGAGTCAGGGATTTTTCTCAAATAGGGTCTAAACTACACTGAGTTGGGAATTCTGAATCAAAAAAACAGGAAATTAGGGAAAACATTTAAGAAAATTTATTATGTGACATTTTCATTCTTCCATTAAATTGCACTAGAATTTATGCTCATATAGGATGCTCTTATTAAAGTAGAATTCAAAAAAATTTGTTTATAAATTTTTGAAATATCCTCTTTTATAGAAAATGCTCCCAAAAATCCTTGAGGCACTGGTGCCTCCTCAAATACCCCCATCCTTTCCTGAAGTTTCAGTTAATACCTCAGAATCATGCATAAGAAATTGATATCTCAAGAACTATGAGGTCAACACTATCTATTGGAAAGACAGAGAGATATTTAAAAATCAAATCACTCACAATTAACTAAATAAATTTGGAAGGTGTATGAAAAATTAAGAATGAATAATCTTCCAACAAGTGACTCTATTTATAGACAAAGATAATGGAACAAGGATAATGCCAGATGACACCAGTAAAGTTACGAACACAAGAAAACAAGCTTTGAGTATAAACTATGTACCTCCTTGTCAGTTGATATAAATAAAGTAGTAAAGGTAATTGAAAAAAAAATTACTCAGTAAGCATTATAAAATACCAATAACATTTATTACACTATAACATTCTGTTTTCAGGACCCAGAACAGATTTGTATATCGTTAAAAGTATGTCCCTCACTGGAGAATGACTTTTTAACCAAGGTTTTACCAGCACCTATCAGCAATGATGTTTTACCAGCTCCTGCCAGCTATGATGTTTTATCTGTCAGTAATGATGTCATACCAAATGAAATAAACGAAATAACACAGGATGTTGGTGCTAATGTAAGTACTATCATAGATGTAATACCCATCTATGGTACTATATAGTTATTTGTACTTAAAGGCAGAGTCCAAACTTTAAACAATATAAAAAAGATGTGGTATGATCGCCAATGAGACATCTCTTCACAAGAGACCAAATGACAAAGCACAGAAATTAACAGCTTTACATTTTTGTAGGTCACTGTATAGCCTTCAACAATGAGCAAAACCCATAATAAAGTTATTATTAATCACTTATTGAACATAGTTGTTGTATTTATTTCAAAATATAAATGGTTTCATAGTATCAAGAAGTATTTTTTTTCCTTAAGAGGATTGAAATAAGATCAAATGTATTGAGATTTTAATTATGATATTAAATTAAGTATTGCAAATTTTATTTTTCTTGAGGATATGGAAAAACATATTTTATCAGACACTTTTTTACATGGTTTAACAAATTCTAAATACACTATTATGCCAAATTTGTACTTTGTTGAGCACCTTAAATTTTGTGGTTCACATAAACCCCCAACATCCAGAAAAATAAGTACCCTAAGAATTATATTGATTCCACAGTAGCTGTTGTGTAAAGAACAGAGTACATTTTGTTTTTTTTGTTGAAATATTTGTCATTATATTAATGTTTAATTTTAATAATTGACTTTAATTTTGATAAACCATTTTACCTATCTTTTGTATTCCCATTTAAAGGTGGTTTGTTTTTGCTTCCACAGGAAATAAAGGCCATGCATCATTATCAAAATTCCTCTCATGTTCAGTTTTTTGGGGTGACAACTTCACAGTTAAAAAGAAGTCCACCAAACTACCTTTTGTAATTACATGTACCATTATTCAATGAAAATTCATCTGAGTGTTTTATTTTATAGCCAATAGAATGTGAGTTATGCAAGCTTGTAGTTTCCTATGTTGAGAAAAGACTCCTAAACAACAAATCTGAGGACGCTATTAATGCTACACTGGAAGAAATTTGTAATGAACTACCTGGTCAATTAGGAGCACTGGTAGGTATAAACTATAGACCAATGTTGTCAAATTGAACTTGACTAACCAGTTACTTTAATAATTATGAATCGATTAACCGGTTAATCGATAGTTTAAGTTGATGTTTGAAGACCTTATCTATAGTACCTTACACATGCTGAGTACACATGTATGTTTTTAATTACGATAAATTGAAGTTTGTCATTTGGCATTGTCTTGAGAATTTCTGGCGAAGTTTGAATATTAATAATCTAATACTTCTGTATCTGCTATATAGTTGTTATTTGTAATAAGTTCAGATTGAAAAGATAAACAAACTTCTTGAAAATGTCTGAAACCAATGATTCTGTCCTTTTCTCTTAATGTTACAGAAAAAAAAAAAGTCGTAAAATTAAATCAAATTTCTGATTTAAAGTTACTGTTTAAAAAAAAAACATGGATACTAATTGTTTTTAATTAAGATCTTGCCCTATGGTGATAGACAAGTTGTCTAAGTTCTAATTAACTTTATGTTTTTCGGATAAACAATAGCAATCAATATTTGACAATTTATCTTTCAAATTAATTACCACGACGATAATTTTTAAAATAGAAAAAATAGTTATCACAGGTACCAGGATTATAAATAAGTACGCCAGACACACGTTTCGTCTACATAAGACTCATCAGTGACGCTCATATCAAAATATTTATAAAGCCAAACAAGTACAAAGTTGAAGAGCATTGAGGACCCAAAATGCCCGAAAGTTGTTCTATACAATTTTTCTGAAATTCCTCAATTATATAGATGGTCTTAAATGATTTTTTTTATCTCTCAATAAATGCATTTTGAAAGTATCAGTTGGCAGTGCCAAATTTTATTACCCAAAATAATGACCAGCAGACTTTCTTCTCTCTGAAGTTCATAAGAAATTGTAAATGTGTGGGTTTTTTTTAATGTTATTGCCAATGATTTATTTGATTTATTTAAATGTGTTTTGTATTATTCAGTGTCAGAAGTTTGAGCCACTGTTACTGAAAGCTTTAGTGGATGAGTTCTCAGCAGAAAAAGCTTGCAAGGCTATCAAAGTTTGTACAGCAGGTTAGTACATTTTATACTGATATATTCAAATTACAGGGAGCTAATATAAACATACTTTCATAATAACTTGTAGAACTTTCATGTATACTTTTGTATTTTGTCCTTGGAAAACGAATCTCTAGGAAAATACTTCCTGGAATTATTACAATCTTAAATGAAAAAATTTCAATGCCAGAAAAGATTTATGGTTGCAGTACAACTCTCCTGTATGGGAAGTAACTCAAATACAATTACCGACCGTGGTTTCATTATTATTGTGTGGGTATAATGGTTAACCATGAAATTTAATGTTCAACGAATTATAATTTTTCCACAGGCTCGTTTGCAGACTTTGGAACAACAATGAAATCAAACATTTTTTCCCTTAGTCTACATAAATTGGTATCCATAATGATAAATGAATCCACAGTAGAAAACCAATTTAGAATTCAGAAAATAATTTACTGAAAAAAAGCTTATAATCTTTTATTGCACCAGTCATTGGCATGCTGCTTTTGGTTCGATTTGATATGTAAGAGTATGTATTGTCATATCTTTATAGCATACAGATTTTCAGTTCATGAGCTTTCATTCATAAATTTTTCATTTTCAGAAGATGCTTTTATTGTCCATGAACACGTTTTATCCTGTAAAGACTGCAAAGAGATTATGGAAGGACTTGCTGGAGAGGTAGGGCTATTTAAAGTATCCAGTAGCTGTTATCATGGGTTATTCCTCTTCTCATTTCTGCATTAGTTAACCTGAAATTTTGCAATATTTTACTTAGTATTGAGAGAGGGACGAAAGATACCAAAGGGACAGTCAAACTCATAAATCTAAAATAAACTGAAAATGCCATGGCTAAAAACGAAAAAGACAAACAAACAACAGAACACATGACACAACATAGAAAACTAAAGAATAAACAACACGAACAGCAACACAAACCCCAATGATATAACAATCCCTTGAGATTGCAGCAACTGACAATTTTTCCTTGTAATGTAAAAATTTACTTCAATGTCCTGTAATCTGGGAAAAATTGCAAAACAGTTAATTACTATATTATACAATTACTGTCTTTTGATGAGGTAAATGTGTGGTTTTATTGACTTTTGAAAAACTGATATTCACTGAGGCCAACACCCAAAGTGAATGTCACTAGGTTTTTCAAAAGTCAATTAAACCACATAATTAGCAAAACAAAAGACAGTAATTTTTTTATTCCATGTTCAGAGTGAGAAAAAATATGTATAAAATAACAGTAATTTACCAAAACCAACTAACAGTCAAACATTGTATTGTTATTATACACCTAAAAGCACACAAAGTTTTGTGCAGTGAATATACTTTTTCCACAGGTGAATATGCTTATTTATTAAATGATATGAGCAAATAAGCCCCAATACGGATAAATCAGCATGTGCAATACTAAAAACGTTCCACTGTCGATATAAATCAAGATTTAATATTGCTCTTCGAACAGGGCCAATACGGAAAAAAACAGGGCCAATACGGAAAAAAACAGGGCCAATACAGAAAAAAGCGGGAAAAAAGCTGTATTAGCCCTAGGGCTAATACAGGACGTTCACTTCCGGTTTTCAATTTTCTTACGCCATTACTTAACTCTGGAAGTATCATTATGCATAAAAACATTGGTATAATATTTTTTAAATTAAAGTCATAAAATAAACAGGTTAAATGATGTGCAATGTTTTGTAATGTCTTAAAGTTTTGAAACGGAAAAAACAGGGCCAATACAGAAAAAAGCGGGAAAAAAGCTGTATTGGCCCATGGGCTAATACAGGACGTTCACTTCCGGTTTTTAATTCTCTTATAATCATTTAATAAAAGTGTTATGAACTGGCTGTTTCTGTATTGGCACTGGTATAGATTCTCGGTCAGCTGTATTGGCCCTCGACCCTACGGGTCTCGAGGCCAATACAGCAAACCTTGAATCTATACCAGTGCCAATACAGAAACAGCCAGTTAATAACACTATATTATTCAAAATCCAATTCATATAGAAAAAAAATACTAAAGTCAATCTTTCAATATGGAATCATTCATGTTATTTAAAGTATTTTGTATTGATAGCTTATAGATATCTCTTTCAATTATTTTTTTATTTTGTAAATTGTTGTTTATCTACAGAATGGTTATATTTGGAACACAATTTTCAATGCTAGTTTATTGTACTGTTTCTCATTGTTTTGCTATTTTTATTATTCAGACAGGTATACAGGTCTGTTTACAAATGGCTGGTATCTGTGGGAAATCAAAGACCCATATCCACCATGAATTAACCAACTCAGTGGAACCAGAAAATTTTGAGGAGCCAGTAAGTATGATAAGCTTTATTACCATTTTTAATGATTAAAAGACAGGATCCAGAGCAAAAACATTTTTTTTTTTCATTTTTCCATATTTTTCTGATTAAATTATTCAGAAACCAATAACTTATTAGAACACTTTTAGAAGTTGATTTTTTTGGGGTATATCTAAGAGAAATTGAGTTGAAGCAAAACTTGAAAAATACTGTAAACCAGCTTAATTTCACGAGTGATTTATTTTTGCGACCTTCGCGAGTAGAAAAATATCTCGAATAGAAATAGTCGCGAACATGTTAAACTTTGATTATTTCTTACTTAACTACATCAAGTAAATTTAGGAATCATGAAATTAAACGCAGCGAAATGGACGTGGAACAGCTAAACGCGAAATAAAGTATCCGCGAAATAAAGTATCCGCGAAAATAAGTTAATTTACAGTATATGTTTTTTATTTTTCAGTATTTTACTGATAGAGATCGACTAAGTTCTTTTAAAATAGCATTCAGTCTGAAAATATTTTTTTTAGACATCAATGGTATTGTTAAATCTTTGTGGAATGATATGAAACTTCTACAGATGATTCTTCAAGATTAAGAAATAGCATCGGAAGAAAAGAGCTCAGTTTAAAAATAACCTACATCTGTATTTTTCTGATAAATGAACTTAATTTTTGAATGTCAAAATTAAACTTTTATACTGATAGCAATAATGGCAGGTGAGACATAGAACAAAATTGCTAAAAAGCAGTAGACTTTAAGCATATGTTTTATGCTTGTGTACCATATTCATGAGGGGGGATAGGAGGGGTCTTGATCCCGAAATCCCGGACTTGAAAAAACAAAATCCTGAGGTCCCGAATTTAAATAAAGCAAATCCCGACATCCCGAAATCCGAAAAAAAGGATTCCCGGATCCCGAAATCCCGAGCTTAAAAACACCAGATCCCGGAGTCCTGATAAAGGTCCTATCCCCCCTCATTCATGCTAATGAGAGAACAATTATTTTGTTTACAAAACAAAAACTACCCAATATTTAAGAATACTATGCATTTTAATTTTTATAGAGTGGAGTAGCAGAATGTACTTTATGTAAATTTGTGATGCGTGAAGTGGATAACATACTCAGCGCTAACAAATCAGAAGCAGCCGTCAATGCATCATTACAACAGATATGTAACTCTCTACCAGATCAACTCCAGGGACTGGTAAGTTCTTAATATAAAAATAAGGAGATGAGGTATGATTGCAAATGTTCAAACGGCATAGATATTGGCAATTTTAAAGACAATCATACAACCTTCAACAATGAAAAAAATATCATATAGTGGTCAGACAATCTGAATGTATACTAAAAGCAGATATATAAAATGTAATAGTAGAAAAGTAAAGCTTGAAAATATGATGCTGTTTATTTCAAAAATGATTTAATATTTGTAACAGATAGACTGCAGTCTTATTGCATGCTTGTTATTTCAACATCAGAATATGTAGGTACATACTTATACTATTTTTTAGCAGTCTCTTTGACTGATTATGAGAGCCCTGACACTCTGTTGTAACCTCTGCTGTCACAAACTGAAAAGTGATTTATTGTTGGATAGGGATCTGTCTGGTAAATTAAGAAATATTTTTATGCCCCTTTTATGGGCATTATGTTTTCTGGTCTGTGCCTCCCTTCGTCCGTCCATGTTTTCGTTCATCCATCTGTTCTTTCGTCCGTCTGTTCATCTGTTCGTCTGTCCTGCTTCAGGATAAAGTTTTTGGTCAAGGTATTTTTGATGAAGTTGAAGTCCAATCAACTTGAAGCTTAGTACACATGTTCTTTATGATATTATCTTTCTAATTTCAATGCAAAATTAGAGATTTTACTCCATTTTCACGGTCCACTGAGCATAGAAAATGATAGTGCGGATGGGGCATTCGCGTACAGCGGACACATTCTTGTTTAAATACAAGACACACTTTATTTTGCAAAACAAGATATCAGTATGTTGTGCTATTTCATGAGAAACATTTAATCAAAATTTTTATTTGTTTTATATTTTGCAGTGCCAACAATTTGCTCCAATTTTATTGATAGCCATTAAAAATGGTTTGGATCCTAACATGGCTTGTACAACGATAAAACTGTGTAATAATGGTGAGTAGGAAAATAAACAAACTCAGGATTTTTTGTATAAATAAATAAATATTAATATATCTTTTTTGCTCAATTAAAAATTGACAATATTTTAAATTTATACAAAGTATTGACAGGTCCAGATATTTGTACTTGTATTTTTAAATACAAGGAATTAAAAAAATGGAGGATGGTCTTATTTATTATGATGTTTTTTTAGGAAAGATGTTTTCTGGTTGTTGAGTCTTCGACTTCAGTCGAAAAAGCGAATCATAGCGATCCTACATTCCGTCGAAGTTGGTGTCGTCATTGTTGGTGTCATCGCGGCGTCCACAAATATTCACTCTGTTTTTTCATCATTTTTGACAAGTTTAAGATGGAGGTCACACATGTATTAATTTGTAAAGATGTGGGTTAAAAGTTGGTTTTCATTAAAGCCGAAATTGTTTCCCTTTGAATTTTATCTGTATTTTAATATTTTTAATGTTTTCTGTATTTTTAGAAGAAGATGCTTATGATATGGTGGAAAAGATAGAGTTTGATTATGACTTGGTTCAGAAAGAAGCTTTGGAAAAGTATGAAAAAGAAGAAGAAAATAATGCGAAAGTATGTCAATTTCTTTCCTTTCAGGGAAATTTTAAAATAAGAATACCACTACAGTTGATGACTAAAAGTAACGTCACAGTACCCAAATTGCACCTATTCAACATACACAGCTGAGAAATTCTTAAAGTTTTCTTTGAGACTTAACAATTTGTATTTTAGTTATTTGACATTATACACGTCTTACAAAATAGGTAAATATATTCAAAATTCACAGTTTGTATCATCAGATAAAGCTTTTACTGGAAAAGAAAAATGTGCGAAAACACTGTCATGCGACGTTCACCAAAAGTCATCTTTTAAAAATGAACAAAAAAAATATGTTTCTAGCATCCATTTAAAAAAAAAATTAATAGTAAACATGTACTTATATCAAATTGTTCTAAATATTTAAAAAAACAAAACAAAACATTGTTATTTGTTTTTTAATAATGTGAATTTAAGCATGGATGCAATTTGGGTACTCCTCATTACGTACAAAATCATGGATAGTTCGGAGGTCGATTCAAACCATTTTTTCTATGACTCAATATTGATTAAAAATAAAATTGGTGTACCTATATAATAAAGAAGGATACAGCTACAAAAAAAAAACACAGAATGGAAATTATTGTCTTCATCAAAATAAAAACTTGGGTGAAAAAATGATCAAAATAGGTGCAATTTGGGTACGGTCATGTTATTTATAATTACACATATATTAGACAGCAACCAAACAATCACCATTAAGACATCAAGACTTTAACAGAATGCATCAGTGACAACTTTTGTAGGTGAATGTTTTCATTTATTACCAGATAAGATACAATAAATGAAGATCATCAGTGTTTTACTTTTTGAGGGAAAAGACTTATTAGAATTGAAATTTTGACTGGTAATAATGTCCTTTAATTTTTCATAATTGTAAGGTGTACATGTCCATCTGGCAGGGTTCATCTGACCTTGACCTCATTTTCAAGTTTCATGAGAATGTCAATTTTATGTGATACCTGTAGTATATCCTTTTATCTTTAAGCCTTGTACATAGTTTTTTTGACAATATTTATCTTATATACTTCCAGGCAAGCATAGGCTGTACCTTGTGTAAATTTATCATACAAGAGATTGACCACTTCATTGTAACAAATGAGTCCTCTGCAGCCATTAATGCAACAGTATATAACTTGTGTAGTAAACTACCAGCTCCACTAGACAAACTGGTGAGTAGATCATTGTTTTGTAATATAACTTGTGTAGTAAACTACCAGCTCCACTAGACAAACTGGTGAGTAGATCATTGTTTTGTAATATAACTTGTGTAGTAAACTACCAGCTCCACTAGACAAACTGGTGAGTAGATCATTGTTTTGTAATATAACTTGTGTAGTAAACTACCAGCTCCATTAGACAAACTTGTGAGTATATCATTGTTTTGAAATTTAACTTGAGTGATAACTGTATGGCCAAATGCATTCTCTGTTCAGTGATTCAAAGCATTAGTGAATTTTCAGGTCAAATTCTCATTTAAGAATCTAATGGATTGATGATAACTTCATGGTTTTATACCAAAAAAAGAAATGAAGATATTTATCATTTGAGCTTTCGATTTTACAATTTGATTACAGACATTCTGTTTTGAATTTTCCTCGCAGTTCAGTATTTTTGCAGTTTTACTTTTTATACGCGCGTCAAAATTTTGACGGGACGTATTATGGTATACAAATGTCCGGTGTCCGTCCGTCTGTCCGTCCGTCTGTCCGTGCGTCTGTCCGTCTGTCTGTCCGGCCAGCGTAAACATGTCGCACCGTAACTTGAGAACAACTTATCCAAATTTCATGAAACTTAACATAGTTGTTTCTTATGATAGTCAAATGATCTGTATACTTTTTGGTGAAAATAAGATTGAAACTTTTTGAGTTACGGCACTTTGTTACTAAAACAGGGGTGTGTTTTTTTCACATGTCGCACCGTATCTCAAAAACGATTCTTGATTATGGCTTAAAACTTTAAACACTTCTTAGTTATATTAATCTTGATATCTGTATATTTTTGGTGATGATTCAAAATTTTATTTTTGAGTTATTGAGTATTTTGTAAAAAGGGGGAGGGTTTTGGGGGAAAGACGGCTTCAAGCCGTCAATCTTCTATGGGGTTGACCAGAGTGACATTCCCTCACATCATTCATTTTAATTTTATAGTGTGAAAAACCCCCCAACAAATCTTACTTAGATTAAAGAGAAGGAGACCCAAAAATGAATAGTTTGACTTTAAACAGTTTTCTACACATTTCCCTTCTGTTTCTCACGAAATTATCGTATCTTGAGCTCTCCTTTACACTATTTACGTTTCCTCTACAATCCGGAAAAATCAGTATGACGAGATATTCTAAATATATCCAACCTACATTGTATTTTTAATTTATAGTGACGTCATTCTTGGAATGCCACACTATGCAGAAGCAGGGATATCCTTCACTGGTTATTTAAATCATTGTCAGAGATCGTATACTAATTACAAATTGGTATTTGTTAAATTTAAACATAATAATGTTTGATGTAGATGATTAGAACATCAACATGCAATACTTTAATTTGTAGGTCATCAACTTTCAAAGTAAACAAAGATCGTGGGGTTACATGAGATAGGGGAGAGAAACGATTTTATTATTTTTTTCTTTAAAACTTCTGTTTTGAGAATGTTCCTCCAATTCAGGAGCATCTCAATTGATGAGTAAATATCCACTTAAATAAACGTTAATGTATTTAAACAGTTGAAATGTGACATTTCATTGGATTAGTAGTCTTCCATTAAAACTAAATTTTTGTGTACCAACATAATCATTGTAATGGTAAAAAAATAAATTAAAAATGTTGCATTTTTGTAGTTTAAACCTGAGACTACTATGTGTTATAGTAGTCTCAGTTTAAACCTATTTATTCATGAAATTTACATATATTTCAAATTAGGATTTGGAAACAAGCTTTACACAGTTTACATCAATCATATTGTTTTTTTTTTATTAGTACCTGTTTCCCTGTGGTGAGAGTTGTTACTGGGAACTTTAATTTTTCAATGGAAATTTAAAACTGAATAGATTTTCCAGTCCACACTTTCTTTAGAAAAAAACTTTAAAATCCAAGAGTACTGTCACAAAAAATGGAAAATGGACGTAGCTTGCAGTTCAGTGGTACACAATTACGATTTCAAAAAATATTGTAGTTGTTGTGAAATGACAGAATTCAGTTGAATTTTAGATGATTAACTATCAACTTTAATCAAATGTTTAGATTTAGAAGATGCAGATCTCTTCCATTGGTCCAAATTGAATCCTAAACTAAGGAAATGAAATTACATAAACAACAATTGATTTCAATATTGTCAACCTTCTACATGTTCTAGCTGTTCTATTTTTTCATTCTTTATATGAAGACTATCAAAAGACCCCCCCCCCCCCTTTTCCCAAAAAAAAATAATTAAATAGAAACAAGGGCCGTCTTTCCCCTCAGAGCTATTCAGCTCTTTGATTTTTACATGTCACACCATATCTCATAAACGATTTATGATTATTGCTTAAAACTTTACACATGTCTTTGTTTAATTAATCTAAAGATCTGTATACTTTTTGGTGATGATTCAAAATTTCATTTTTGAGTTATTGAGTATTTTGTTAAAAAGGGGGAGGTTTTTTTTTACATGTTGTGCCTTATCTCAAAAACAATTTATGATTATTGCTTAAAACTTTACACACTTCTTTTTTATATTAATCTAAAGATCTGTATACTTTTTGTTGATGATTAAAAACTTTGTTTTGGAGTTATTGAGTATTTTGTTAAACAGGGGAGGTTTTTTTTTCACATGTCACGCCGTATCTCAAAAATAATTGAGAATTATTGCTTAAAACTTTACACACTTCTTTGTTATATTAATCTAAAGATCTGTATACTTTTTGGTTTTGATTCAAAATTTTATTTTACTGATATTTAGTTTTTCGAAAAAAAAACCAGGGTTAGGGGTTTCACATGTCCCACCGTGTCTCAAAAACAATATATGGTTATTGCTTAAAACTTTCTCAGAAACTATTTATGATTATTGCATAAAACTTCCACACAAGACGTCGAGTGTATCATGCGCTCATGGCGCAGCTGTTTATTTGTAAAATACAGTTAAGCAAATTGCCGATTAAAATAAAATCAAAGTGATGGAAATCACTCATGGAAAGATTAGAAGAGTAGTTTGAATAATTTCATATTAAGGTATGGTGGGGAAAAATGAACATTTATAAAGCACTATTGCTGAAAATTGCATTTACAGCAGGACTTTAGAAGGAAACTTGTTTTTCCAGTATGAGGATAAAATGAGCTCAAATTAAATAATATGGGTCTCTTAATTTGCACAATTTTATTTAAACTGCAGTTTATATCTTATCGAAATTAAGTTGCTGGTTCTGAACATGTTTCAAAAAAACAAAAAAATGCAAAAATTCTTCTAGTAAATGTTACCAACTATCCTTGTAAGACATAAATCTGGACCAACAGCTTAAAACTTTAAAGTGTCAACAAAAAAAAAATTGAAAAATGTTGTTTTGGGGCATTTTGTAAGTTGAAACAGAGGTTATATGGCATTGAAGATAAAAAGTTTTAGAGTGCCTTTTGATCAATTTTTAAAGTATTTTTCAACACAGGGCATTGAAAATGTACTTTTTCGACGTAAACCAATTAAAAAACTTATCTTATTGAAATGTGGATTCTTTCTTGATTGCAAAAATATATATTCACTTCTAATAAAAATTCAAATGACTAAAATAGACATAATGATTGATGGGAAATATACTAATAAACAATGGTTTGTTAATTATAATTAAAAGTTTGAAAATTTTAAAACTGTTTAAAGCCAATTCCTGACAAAAAAAAAGTGTACTAATTTAATTGTTGATTAATTACAGATGATTATTGGAAATTTATCAAGTAAATTATAGGCCTTACTTGAATACCTTTTTTTTTAAGATCTTGTTAATCCATTAATCATTTATCTTTCAGATATAATTTACAGAATCACTTTATGTAATGTAGATCAAAAGTAATTGGCAATAAATAAATCTATCATCCTTATAAATATCAAACATCTAATATACATATTTGTATATTCAATTATGAGGTCAAATACTTGTGTATTAAGAATTATATGTATATAGAGTGGTCTGTATAATTATGTAAGACTGAGGTTGATAGGTAATGTGGTCAATTTGATTGGCAGTTTAGGAGGTGGGGCATTGTAATTAAAGGTTCACCTTGTCTATAATTGTTTAGTGATAATGACAGTTGTCAATCATACTAGTTAAATCAATACCCAGTTACCTAATCAAAATGTTTTTTAAAAAGCCTGCACATCAACACACCTTAATGACATACATTCTTGAATGAACTGGTCCAATATAAACCCATTTTTTTTCAGTTTATATGTGTATTATGTGCACATACATGAGAACCATAGGGAACTATATATCAGTGTGAATACATTTAGTAACAGTAGCTAACCTGTCCTGTTGTTAGGAAGGGCGGTGCCTAAGTAAAGATTTAGAACAAGTTCTTATTTTTCCAAAAAGGCATTTTACATTTTGATACTGACTTTATCCGCTCATCTTAGCAGACTCCTAGCTCGCTCGCTTGATATTCTTGCTGATAAAAGATATTGAAACTAGAAAGTAAAAGAACTTATAACTTTGGTAATCTTCTATTTACTTTTACGGGTGCTGTCGAAAAAAAATGTTGGTATGAAATTTATATATGGCATAATGTGGCAAAATATTAACAAAAGTGTTACCTTAGTATATTGGTTAATGCTATTATAATATTCAATTTCAGTGTTATGGATATGCACCAGTTATTGTACAAGATGTTGTGTCAGGATTTGACCCTGAACTGACTTGTGAAAAAGTAAAGTTGTGTACAAGTAAGTTTTAACATTTCAAGTATGTTTGTTGCATTATTAAGATATTAAAATGACATTCAAGATATCAAAGCCAATGTTTGTCTCAAATGCTAACATGGGTATCCAATTTTCTAAAAATGGCAGTTCGATTTAATATTTTCTCCCTCCCCCAATATTGTATTTTAAAGATGTTGTTATTAAAACACTATTTATTTTAATGTTGCTTTAAATTTCTTTTTTTGACAGATGATAGTATAGCTATGACAAAAGATTTCCCTTCCAGTAATATTGAAGAAGTTATGATAAAGGTAAGTTAGACCCCCCTTTTTGTGGAGGGAATTTATTTGTTGATAAAAAAAAAAAAGATAACTACACATCAATTTCTATAACAGATCAATTTTATGATTGTTCTCAATATCCATTTCCATAATAGTCTTGAGATTTAAATTCATCATAGCAATTAGTAATACTTTTTTCTAGAGTTGTTGTAAGTTCTTGTAATAATATGCTGATAAAAATAATGCAGGTATATTTAATTAAAGAAGTTGTACTTATATTATAAGGTACAAATTGATTCAGTTAACTACGTTAGAAGCCGAAATTTTCGTGGAGGATTTAATTTAGTTTATATCCACCAAATTAAAACCACCACGAAAATTTAACCTACATATAATATCCCATTTACTAGAAACCATGAAATTAAATCTCCATGAAGTCTTATATAGAGACAAAACCACAAAATTTTAACCCCACGAAAATTAATGTTTCTATAGTATTTAGATTTAAGACTATGATATAGTTACTGTTATATTGGTCATTTTATGTTTTCTATTATCAGGCTGGTCCAGAATGTGCCATATGCAAATTAATTGTACAGGAAATAGACTCATTTATAGCAAAGAACGAAACAGCCAGTCAGATCAATGCTACTGTGTATGCGTTTTGTGGTAAATTACCTGGTGCATTGACTTCTTTGGTGAGTAAATAAACTCTAAACTTATAAACTAACTGGTCCATTGACTTCTCTGGTGAGTAAATCAGCTGAAAACTTATAAACTCTCTGCTCACCTAATTCTCTCTGCCCATTTGAATTCTTTGTTTTGTAAACTAGCTCTTAACTTATTCATTCCCTGCTCCTCTAAATTTTCCATTGAGTAAATCAATTTCTTGATATTTAACTTGTGTATAAATAAACTCCCTACTGAACTTATAATTCCTGCTCTATTGAATTTTTTGTTGAGTAAATCAGTTCACAACTTGGAAACTCTATGCTCTATTGAATTTCATTGACTTTACCTATGAAAACAGCAAAAAACATTTCATTTTGTTGTACCAAATGTTGACATACAGACAGATGGACATGCAGACTGATGTATTAGGGACCATACTGTAAAATGTTGTCTAAGAAGGATGTATAAAAGCTCTTGTAAGGTCAACCCATTGAACAGTTTTACCACCAGTATTGATTTCATTTGACAAGTGATTTAAGAAAAAGTTGTTACATGTACTTTCCATTTAAGGTGGTACCTAACACTACAGGGAGATAACTATGTAAAATCAGCTAAACGTTTTAATTACGTTGTGTTGTTAAGTGAATATTAAGCTTCTCAATGATCAAAATTAGTGTTTGTCAAACTGCTATATAACCAGTGTAATTTTTCTGATAAATTGGTTGGTTAAATTTTTTTGAAATTTTATATTTTTGTTAAAGGGTCAAAGTAAATAATTTTTCAAAATTTTATGAAAATTAAACGAGCCAAATTAATTTTAGTGAAAGTGTTGGGTACCACCTTAAGTCCCATGGGAACTTATATGGCATTGTTGCTACAATAAGTGCTACTGTGTACTGAAAATATCAAAAGCAAATTCCTGTAAAGTAAAGGATTTGGTATCTTTTTCTTTTTGTTTCCTTTTTATGGTTCAGAGAATGATTCTAGAGTTAGATAATATGCAAATATACTGACAATAATATCTGGCAATATATTAATAAATAATTTAAGATAATGAAATGTTAAATTGATTCCTATTTTCAATTTATTGCAGTGTATGACATATGCACCCATTATAGTTAACGATGTTGTATTAGGATTTGATCCAGAGAAGACATGTGAAAAAGTCAAACTATGTACAAGTAAGTTTGATATTTTATGAATTATTACAATACAATGAATACGTATTACATGAATAATTTTGTGGTAAATGGGAGATAACTCTGTTTTTTTATTTGAGACATGTATTTATTGAATAGACTGCCTTCTGCTGTTGTCTGCTCTATGGTCGGGTTCAGTTGTCTCTTTGGCACATTCCCCATTTCCATTCTCAATTTTATATAGTACATTCATATACATTTTTCACATACATACCTTCTGCTGTTGTCTGCTCTATGGTCGGGTTCAGTTGTCTCTTTGGCACATTCCCCATTTCCATTCTCAATTTTGTATAGTACATTCATATAAATTTTTCACATACATATTAAATTTATGACAAACCATGTATTCAGAATTCTCTATTATGAGAAACTCGTGTATTATTTATTCAATTAACTATATTTTCTTAGAAATATCTTGCACTGAATATATTCACCATCGTGTGCTATAAAATTCTGTAGTGTGTTATTTGCTCCCTCTTATAAAAATATATAAATCAAATAGTAGGCATTTTATTGGTATGTTTGCTGTGAGTTAGGTTCCTAGTTGTATATTCTTAAAGGAAACTGTTTCAGATAAATCAATGAAAAAAAAAAACAGTGTCAAAGCAAGGTGGTTTAAATTTTAATAATAGAGATTTGCATATAGTTAGTTTAATCTTTTTCAATGATAGTTTAATCTTTTTCAATGATAGTTTAATCTTTTTCAATGACAAATGTATATTTTTCTAGATGACAGTATTACATTGTCACCAAAATCTGAAGCGAAAAAAATTGAAAAGAAGATCAAGGAAAAAGTTGAGGTAAAATTAGTTTTAAACCTTTTTTTAGCTCACCTGCCAAGTGAGCTTTTCTCATCACTTGGCGTCCGTCGTCTGTCGTCGTCATCGTCCGTTGTTAACTTTTTTGTCATTGTCCGTCGTTAACTTTTACAAAAATCTTCTCCTCTGAAACTACTGGGCCAAATTAAACCAAACTTGGCCACAATCGTCATTGGGGTATCTAGTTTAAAAAATGTGTGGAGTGACCCGGCCAACCAACCAAGATGGCTGCCATGGCTAAAAATAGAACATAGGGGTAAAATGCAGTTTTTGGCTTATAACTCAAAAACCAAAGCATTTAGAGCAAATCTGACGGGGTAATTTTGTTTATCAGGTCAAGATCTTTCTGCCTTCAAATTTTCAGATGAATCCGACAACCCGTTGTTGGGTTGCTGCCCCTCAATTGGTAATTTTAGGGAATTTTTGCTGTTTTTGGTTAGTATCTTGAATATTATTATAGATAGAGATAAACTGTAAACAGCAATAATGTTCAGCAAAACAAGATCTACAAATAAGTTTTCATGACCAAAATAGTCAATTGACCCCTTAAGGAGTTATTGCCCTTTATAGTTAATTTTTAGCATTTTTCATAAATTTTTGTAAATTTTTAGAAAATATTTTCCACTGTAATTACTGGGCCAAGTTCATTATAGATAGAGGTAATTGTAGCAACAAGAATGTTCAGTAAAGAAAGATCTACAAACACATCACCATCACCAAAACACAATTATGTCATGAATTTATCTGTGTCCATTGTTTAATATGCACATAGACCGAGGTGAGCGACACAGGTTCTTGAGAGCCTCTAGTTATGGATAGAGATAAACTTTAAACAGCAATAATGTTCCGCAAAGTAAGATTTACAAATAAGTCAACATGACCAAAATGGTCAGTTGACCCCTTAAAGTTGCCCTTTATAGTCAATTTTTAACAATTTTTCGTAAATCTTAGTAATCTTTTAGAAAAATCTTCTCCTCTGAAACTACAGGGCCAAACTAAACCAAACTTGGCCACAATCATCATAGGGGTATCTAGTTTAAAGAATGTGTCCGATGACTCGGCCAACCAACCAAGATGGCTGCCATGGCTAAAAATAGAACATAGGGGTAAAATGCAGTTTTTGGCTTATAACTCAAAAACCAAAGTATTTAGAGCAAATCTGACAGGAGGTGAAATTGTTTATCAGGTCTATCTGCCTTGGAATTTTCAGATGAATCAGATAACTAGTTGTTACGTTGCTGCCCCTGAATTGGTAATTTTAAGGAAATTTTGTCGTTTTTTGTTATTATCTTGAATATTATTATAGATAGAGATAAACTGTAAACAGGAATAATGTACAGCAAAGTAAGACCTAAAAATAAGTCAACATGACCAAACTGGTCAATTGACCCCCTAAAGAGTTATTGCCCTTTATAGTCAATTTTTAACAATTTTCATAAAATTTGTAAATTTTCACTAACATTTTCCGCTGAAACTACTGGGCCAAGTTCATTATAGATAGAGATAATTGTAAGCAGCAAGAAAGTTTAGTAAAGTAAGATCTACAAACACATCACCATCACCAAAACACAATTTTGTCATGAATCCATCTGTGTCCTTTGTTTAATATTCACATAGACCAAGGTGAGCGACACAGGCTCTTTAGAGTTGAGTATAAAAGAGAGGGGAAAGATACCAAAGGGACATTCAAACTCATAAGTCGAAAATCAACACAATAGATAAAAAAGAAAAAAAAAAACAACAGACAAACAATTGTACACAAAATACAACATAGAAAACTTAAGACTGAGTAACAAAAAACCCACCAAATCAAGACGTGTTATCAGGTTACTCATAAAGGGTAAACAGATCCTGCTTCACATGAGGCACCCGTCATGTTGTTCATCAATTATTTCTCAACATTATAATACCTCCACTCAACTGTGTTTAAATAAATATATTTCAATATTCATAACTTCTTGGGTCATTGATCAATAGATGACTTCAGAGTTTGTGCACTTTTCCATAAATTTTTACGTCCTTATGCTTTTATTACACCACTGTAAGAACATATTCTTATGTTCAATAAAGTAGCTTAAGCCAACCTTTTCTTATAAAACAACTTGAGGCTAGTGTATGGAAGATTATCATGAGTAACAATTTTAAGCAAAATGTGACCTATATTTAGTCCATTAGGTTATTGTCAGCCAGTCAGTGTTCACCTGACCTTGACCTCATTTTCTTGAATCATTTTTATACGACCGCAAAAATTTTAATTTTTCGTCGTATATTGCTATCACGTTGGCGTCGTCGTCCTGCGTCGTCTTGCGTCTTGCGTCGTCGTCGTCCGAATACTTTTAGTTTTCGCACTCTAACTTTAGTAAAAGTGAATAGAAATCTATGAAATTTTAACACAAGGTTTATGACCACAAAAGGAAGGTTGGGATTGATTTAGGGAGTTTTGGTCCCAATATTTTAGGAATTAGGGGCCAAAAAGGGCCCAAATGAGCATTTTCTTGGTTTTCGCACTATAACTTTAGTTTAAGTAAATTGAAATCTATGAAATTTTGACACAAGGTTTATGACCACAAAAGAAAGGTTGGGATTGATTTTGGGAGTTTTGGTTCCAACAGTTTAGGAGTTAGGGGCCAAAAAAGGGCCCAAATAAGCATTATTCTTGGTTTTCGTACAATAACTTTAGTATAAGTAAATAGAAATCAATAAAATTTAAACACAAGGTTTATGAACACAAAAGAAAGGTTGGGATTGATTTTGGGAGTTTTGGTCCCAACAGTTTAGGAATTAGGGGCCAAAAAGGGGCCCAAATAAGCATTATTCTTGGTTTTCGCACCATAACTTTAGTATAAGTAAATAGAAATCTATGAAATTTAAACACCAGGTTAATGACCAGAAAAAGGAAGGTTGGGTTTGATTTTGGGAGGTTTGGTCCCAACAGTTTAGGAATAAGGGGCCCAAAGGGTCCAAAATTGAACTTTGTTTGATTTCATCGAAAATTGAATAATTGGGGTTCTTTGATATGCCGAATCTAACTGTGTATGTAGATTCTTAATTTTTGGTCCCGTTTTCAAATTGGTCTACATTAAGGTCCAAAGGGTCCAAAATTAAACTTAGTTTGATTTTAACAAAAATTGAATCCTTGGGGTTCTTTGATATGCTGAATCTAAAAATGTACTTAGATTTTTGATTATTGGCCAGTTTTCAAGTTGGTCCAAATCGGGTCCAAAATTAAACTTTGTTTGATTTCATCAAAAATTGAATAATTGCCGGGGGTTCTTTGATATGCCAAATCTAACTGTGTATGTAGATTCTTAATTTTTGGTCCCGTTTTCAAATTGGTCTACATTAAAGTCCAAAGGGTCCAAAATTAAACTAAGTTTGATTTTAACAAAAATTGAATTCTTGGGCTTTTTTGATATGCTGAATCTAAACATATACTTAGATTTTTGATTATGGGCCCAGTTTTCAAGTTGGTTCAAATCAGGATCCAAAATTATTATATTAAGTATTCAGCAATAGAAAGAAATCTTCAAGTGCAATAGCAAGCAATTTTCAATTGCACAGTATTGCGCAATAGCAAGAAATATCTAATTGCACAATATTGTGCAATAGCAAGAAATTTTCAATTGGAGTTATCTTTCTTTGTCCAGAATAGTAGTTGAATCAACTTAAATCATTGTTTTATACAATATACAATGTATATTCACTTTTACTACCAACTGATAAATTAAAACAATCTTTACCATTCAGTGATAACAAGCACTTTATTTTACATTTTAATATTTTATGATGTATTTAAATGAGTAGTTATTGTTGCAAACTCCATTAGGAATTTGAATTGAGATCAGTTTTGGAAAAAGGGAAAGGGGGATGTGAAAAAAAAATGGGGGGTGGGGGGGGGTTTAAATTTTTCTCATTTCAGATTTCATAAATAAAAAGAAAATTTCTTCAAACATTTTTTTGAGAGGATTAATATTCAACAGCATAGTGAATTGCTCAAAGACAAAAAAAATATTTTAAGTTCATTAGACCACATTCATTCTGTGTCAGAAACCTATGCTGTGTCAACTATTTAATCACAATCCAAATTTAGAGCTGAATCCAGCTTAAATGTTGTGTCCATACTTGCCCCAACTGTTCAGGGTTCAACCTCTGCGGTCGTATATAGCTGCACCCTGCGGAACATCTGGTTGAAGGTTAACCGTATGATAGAGGCAGGGTCTCTGGTACTTAAAAGTATTATTTCAATTTCATTTAGACTCTCGAATTAGTTGAAAGTAAACATTGTTCTTTGTTGAACTATGTATAAAATGACCTGCAAATGTTCAAATTGTAAAGTTTTGCTATCTCATCAATATTTAAATGTAGATTTGTTAATATATACTGTCATATTGGTCATTTTATGTTTTCTATTATCAGGCTGGTCCAGAATGTGCCATATGTAAATTAATTGTACAGGAAATAGACTCATTTATAGCAAAGAACGAAACAGCCGGTCAGATCAATGCTACTGTGTATGCTTTTTGTGATAAACTTCCTGGTGCATTGACTTCTCTGGTGAGTAAATCAATTCTTTGATGTTTAACTGGCATATAGATAAACTCCTTGCTCCATTTAAACTCTTATCATCCTTATTTGCCATTACAATTTTGTTTCCAGAATTAGAATTTCCCTACTGGAATCACTTCTTTAGATGGAATGGAGTCATGTTTTGCTTAAATTGAGAACCATTTTTGTCAAACCTGTGACTTTTGTTGCAGAAACTCGACATAGGGATAGTGATCAGACGGCCGTGTTTACTAACTTCTTAAAAGCTTTATATTTTGGAAGGTGGAAAACCTGGATGCTTCATACTTTGTTTATAGATGCCTCACGTTCCTCATTTTCATGGTTCAGTGACTACTCAAAATAAAAAGTTAAGATTTTTTGTAATGTTAATTTCTCTCTTATTATGAGTTATAGGATAACTATATTTGGTATGTACATAGCTTGCAAGGTCCTCATGCCCATCAAACAGTTTTCACTTGACTGTGACCTTATTTCATGGATCAGTGAACAAGGTTAAGTTTTGGTGGTGAAGTCCATATCTCAGAAACTATAAGCAATAAGTCTAGTATATTCAGTGAATGGAAGGTCTGTAACGTGTACATCTCCAACTGGCAGGTTGTATGCATTACTGTATGCAATAGGTCAACTATATTTGGTGTATGGAATGATTGAAGGGTGTACATGTCCACAGATTAGACCGTTGGTTTTCCCGTCTAAATGGTTTTACACCAGTAGTTTTTGGGGCCCTTTATAGCTTGCTGTTTTCGGTGTGAGCCAAGGCTCTGTGTTGAAGGTCATACCTTGACCTATATTGGTTTACTTTTATAAATTGTTACTTGGATGGAGAGTTGTCTCATTGGCACTCATACCACATCTTCCTATATCTATATACTAGCTGACAGGTGTCATCTGAACTTGACCTTATTTTCATGGTTCAGTGGTCAAAGTTAAGTTTTTGAGTTTTTTTGTTTTTTTTTCTAATACTATATGCAATAGATCAACTATATTTGGTGTATGGAAATATTTTATAATGAACATGTCAGTCTCGCAAGTTTTATTTGACCTTGACCTCACTTTCACGTTTTATTGCTCAGGCCGAAAATAAAATTTCATTTGTTTGGCATTGCCACCCGACCCACTGAAAAACTTGCCGCCCAAATAATTTTATTTGCGTTTCAGAAATTTATTTATTTTTTATTTTAAAAAATCGAAATTGTGCCGGAAATTGATCGTATCCGCCAAGTTTGTTCCTGGCTTTACTTATTATAAATCATGATCTTAAAAGCGCTTGCCTTACACTGTATTGGGAGCAAACATTTAAATAACATGGAATAGAAAAAGTCTACCAAAAGTTATGTCAAAGAGGCCGGCAGGGGAAGGCATCTCCCTATGCTGCAATGCATTGGTTAAGGGAGATGGATTTTATCAAAAATCAAATTTCAGCTATTCTTTGAAAGAAACGTTCTGAGAGACCTTGTAGAGGACTCAATTTTATCTTTTGTAAAGCAGAAACAGATGATTTCTGCTTGACTTTGTCGCTTCATGAGATAGAAGTTTTTCACTGGGACATCACAGAACAAATATGCGTGGCTCTTACATTTGTTGAACTTATTAAATATTTGAAATTTATCATTGACAAATTTTCCCTTGAACCAGAGAACAAAGTATCTACTATAGTCAGAACCACAATGATGCATTCAAGATAATTATGGCTGTAAGCACCAAAGCTTAAAGACCATAATGATTTACAGGTTTATAGTAGTTTTGTACCAGTAGATGCTAGCCTGGAACAAAACATACATATTTTAAAGACTAGCATCTTGTGTCAATTGAAGTACTTCCCCCTTTTCTTGCCTTTCTTCTTAACATGAATAAGATAATTCTTAAAACATAAAAGATACTGACAGAAATATATTTATAAATGTATCCAGTGTACTAGTGATGAATAATAAATCCCCTCCTTTTCCACAATTCTAAGGGCTCATTAATTTATCTGTATTCATGTAATACATGTCCAGATTTCTGTTAATCAAACAAGCATTACAACCCATAATTTATTTATCTGCAAAAATTGTCTGTCCTGCTGCATATTTCCATTTTGAATTTATCATACGTTTTAAACCTATCCCTGAAAAACCTTGCACTTGGATAATATTAGTATAAACACCATGTCTATTTGTGCCAACCTTCCAAATTTTTAATATTTTGCTATCCTAATTTGGAACAGATCCTTTATCCTCAAAACTTATCAGGGGCAGTAGGCATGTTTGTATGTTAGTTCATCACACCTTACATGTATGATTACTAGCCTCCAGGTATTGGTTTGAGCCCTAGTTGGGCAGTTGCAAAATTAAGGTTTGATTTTCATGTCAGATGTGATAAGGTTAGTCAGTTTCCTCCCACAGGTTGGCATTTTCCTTCAAGTACTACGGTTTAGTACGGCACTAAAACTGACTTCAATGAAATTACCCATATGGTGTAGAAAGTGATGTTTATAAAACCAAAGCAAAGTTTTAAATCTTTGTCCATTTGTACAAGGAGCCGTAGTGGTTGAGCCATTTAACTTGTGGTAATTTTACCAAACTGTGACCACAACTTCAAGATGTGACATCAGGCCTCTGTTCAATGGGCAGTCCCACAATAAAAGTTCAATTTTCACGTCATACATTTTATATGGTTAATTATACCCCACGCAACGAAGTTGCGGAGGGTATAATGTTTTTGACCCGTCCGTCCGTCCGTCCGTCCGTCCGTCCGTCCGTCAGTCCTGTTTCTTGTCATCGCAACTCCTCTCAAACCACACAACAGAATTTCACGAAACCTTTTCAGATAATAAGGACATACTATGTAGTTGTGCATATCGACGGGAAATTGCGATTCAATTTTTTTTCTAGGAGTTACGCCCCTTTGAACTTATTTACCTTAATGTACTACTGCAACAGTTTGTCATCGCAACTCCTCTCAAACCACACAACAGAATTTCACGAAACCTTTTCAGATAATAAGGACATACTATGTAGTTGTGCATATCGATGGGAAATTGCGATTCAATTTTTTTTCTAGGAGTTACGCCCCTTTGAACTTATTTACTTTAATGTACTACTGCAACAGTTTGTCATCGCAACTCCTCTCAAACCACACAACAGAATTTCACAAAACCTTTTCAGATAATAAGGACATACTATGTAGTTGTGCATATCGACGAGAAATTGCGATTCAATTTTTTTTCTAGGAGTTACGCCCCTTTGAACTTATTTACTTTAATGTACTACTGCAACAGTTTGTCATCGCAACTCCTCTCAAACCACACAACAGAATTTCATGAAACTTTGTAGATAATAAGGACATACTATGTAGATGTGCATATCAACAGGAAATTACGGTTCAATTTTTTTTCTAGGAGTTATGCCCCTTTGAACTTATTTGCTTCAATGTACTTCTGCAACAGTTTGTCATCTCAACTCCTCTGAAAACACACAACAGAATTTCATGAAATTTTGTAGATAATAAGGACATACTATGTATATTGACAGGAAATTATTATTCAATATTTTTCCTTATACAATTTTTTTTCTTATACTTATTTAATTTCTCCAATGACAATGTGGGGACGTGGGGTATGTGAGCGTGCTCACTAAGGTTCTTTAATTTGTCAGTTTCCTGCCTCAGTTCTGTGTTTTTTTCTGGGTACCTTGGTTAACTTTGCCAATAAAACTGACTGTCTTACATGAAATTATCCATATGATGTAGAATGTGACATTGATGGTTGACCCCTTTCAAAGAAACCACCAGCATGTACACACAACAATGCTTCAATGCTTTAGACAACATTGATCTGGAGACTTCATAATTTACATGTATAAGGCTTTTAAATGTAAAAAAAAAAAAAAATCCCTACCTACCTACCCACCTGCTGATAGTGTGGGTCGGCAATGCCAAACAAACAATTTTTTAAGGGTGGCCTCAGTGTTAAGTTTTTGTGTTTTGGTTTGTTTTTCTTAAACTATAAGCAAAAGGTCAACTGTATTTGTTGAATGGAAAAATTGTAAGCTGTACATGTCTGTCTGGCATAGTTTATTATACCCCTGCTTTGAAAAAGGGGGGGGTATACTGTTTTACTTCTGTCTGTCTATCAGTCCGTCCGTCCATCAGACTGTCAGTCCGTCCGTCCCATGAATATCTTTCGTCACATTTTTCTCAGGAACTACAATACAAGGATTTCTGAAATTTGCTTTCAAGGTTTATATAAGTCTGCTATACCGTGTGATGCTTTTTTAGATTCATTACTTGACAACTTCCTGTTTACTGAACACTTGTATGATTTTACACATGATAACCAAGTTGAAAAATTTCGTCACATTTTTCTCAGGAACTACAATACAAGGATTTATGAAATTTGGTTTCAGGATTTATATAAGTCAACTTTACTGTATGATGAGTTTTCAGATTCATCACTTGACAACTTCCTGTTTACCGAACACTTGTATGATTTTACACATGATAGCAAAGTTGAAAATTTTTGTCACATTTTTCTCAGGAACTACAATACAAGGATTTCTGAAATTTGGTTTCAGGGTTTGAATAAGTCAGCTGTACCGTGTGATGCGTTTTCAGATTCATCACTCATCAACTTCCTGTTTACCCAACACTTGCATATTTTTACACTATTAAAATTATCCACTTGCGGCGGGGGTATCATCAGGGAGCAGTAGCTTGCATTTTCACTTGTTTGACCTTGACCTCATTTTCATGGTTTATTGGTCAATGTCTAGTTTTCTTTGTTAAGTCTGTTTCTTAGAAACTATAAGCAATTGGTCAACTATATATATATTTAATGTATTGAAGATTGTAAGGTTTACATGTACTGTATTTCTTGTTTGGTTTGTATGACCTTGACCTCATTTTCTTGGATCTTGTTAAAGGGGCACTAGCTACGACGTATATAAAAAATCTAAAGTTTGATTTTTTTCTGTTCAATCAATAATGAAAGTGAAATAGTGAAATAACAATTCCCTTTCTGCAGCCAAAAAGGTTCAATTTTGTCAAATTACGCCAAGAAACATTGATAATTAGTAATTCACTTGCCAGTGAATGAGTCGACCTCTTTAAATCCGTATTCATATGAACTTCAATTTAACCTCTAGCTAGAGATTGACAACGCATGCATTGTATGTGTACTGGTTATTTAAAGAAAAAGAATGTCAACAATGAAAGTGAAACTACGGTAAATCATTTGATTACTAATTCGATGTACATAAAATCATTCTTATACGGTTAAAAACAATGAGAAACATCTATTTTTAACCTATATAATAAAATCAAACAGACCTATACAAATCCAATTGCAGGTGTTGGTTTAATCCATTCATATCTTTATTTATGTTTACATCGCTTATATGGTCATCTGAGGTCATATCGATAGTTAATTAGATGGCGTCTGGACTAAAATACACACAAAACGAACCTATAAATTAGCTACCCCATGCTCTGTAAACTGTTTATTTTAGACTTTTGATAGTTAGGATAAATGTTTTACATAGTTATAAATCAAACATGAGAATTTGAGTCAAATCGGTGACCATGAATTTGACAGCTAGTGCCCCTTTAAGTTTATGTGATAGTTGTAGAGAAGTTTTATTTTTAGGACTATCAACATAATATCAATGATTAGCAAAGAAGACAAGACATTTCAGCATGTGCACTCTTGTTTTAATTTCATTTGAGTACCAGTATTTTTATGTAAAGCTATTACTATATCTCAGTTTTCATGGAAAAATTAATTTCTTCAAGCTCATTTTAACATATACTTAAATTATATGGTTAATTTATTCCAGTGTAAGACATATGCACCTATTATAGTTAACGATGTTGTATTAGGATTTGATCCAGAGAAGACATGTGAAAAAGTCAAGTTATGTACAAGTAAGTTTTATATTTTATGAATTATGATAAAATCTGGTGTCAGTCAATGGACAAGTTTCAAGTTTGGTGCATTACGTCCAAAAGTTAGGTTTTAATGAACATCATTAGTGCCATTAAGGGGCATTTTCACTTCTGTTCCTATGTTGAGTAAGTAGTTGAAAAAATGATAATGCTATATTGTACAAATTATTCGCAAATCAAATTCTTATAATTGATATTCAGTATTGCTACTTTTAAGATATTATTTTTTCCTGGTAGAAGGGAGATAACTCTATAGTTTCTTTTATTGGAATACATTTATAAAAATGACATAATACATTCATGAACATTTTTGAAAGATATGAAGTTATAACTTATTCTGAATTCTATAATATAGGAAACCCATAATATCTTGCATGGTGGATTTCCAAAGAAATGGAACATTGAGATATTTGCGGGATGTATTTATATAATGCACTCTTGTGGGTGCTGCTTTAGTTTATACTTATAGATTATTATTGATCATCTCAACCAGATTGATTTTCTCGCTTGAGCCAGGACGACGAAAGCAAGAAAAGCAATTGAGTTGAGATGACCAATGATAATCTGTTTATCGCTAATTTACCTATGACATCGTTGTCAATTTCATGTCAATTCCGTAAGCAACGCGTCTTGCCTGCTTAGTTTCTATCGATAATTTTCCATCTCAAGCGAGTAGCATGATATGAAAAATATCACAAAAAAGATCAAATGAAAAATGCACAAAATAGCGATAAATATTTTTATCCCCTGCTTAGTATATTTCTAGGATTTTGATTGGTTAAGGCACACCCTTACAAAACCCATAGCCCCCTGAGGGTTGCCAACCCATATCCCAGGACGTTGCTACCCATTACATCGGGGAAATTCACGCGCCTTTTCCTTTGTTCCATGATTGTTCCTTATGAAATATCGAATTCTGTAGATTATCCATGATGTCTGTATAATTAGATACCTAATCCACTAATGATTCTATCTTATTATGTTGATTATTTGCACTCATTTTAGTAAATGCATCACTATTCTGCCACATTGTCAATGAATGGGACTACTGACCTAACTATGCAAATGACCCACGTTGGCGTCACACTGTCTATGATGTAACTCTCACAACTTTGAGCGCCAAATTCCACCCATTTTACTTTCTGTCATTAGATTAAAAATGTCTACCATGTTAAAAATACATCAAAATCCCAAATTTCAATGAAAGATATTTAAAAAATGAAAAAAAACGTTACTTTGACATTAAACTTTGTGGTCGAATTTCTCTAAAAATCGCCAGATTTAGACTAAGACCGGGGATAAATTCGTTATCTATGTTCATATCCGTAGATATGGACATTTTAACACCCTTCAGTACCCTGTACACCCTTCGGCTGCGCCTCAGGGTATATTTGGATACTTCAGGGTGTTTGAATATCCATATCTATGGATATGAACGTAGATAACTTATAGTATTAGGTTTGTCTTCACTGAGGCTCTTATTCCTTCAGGAACCAAAAATAAGACAATTAAAACAGTGCATATTAGTAGCAAGGTAGTTAAGATTTTATGTAGATTTTTTTCACCTTTTTTCAAGACAAATATATATTTCCAGATGACAGTATTTCATGGTCACCTAAATTTGGGCCAAAAAAGATTGAGAAGATGATCACAGAAAAAGTTGAGGTAAAATTAGTTTTAAAGTTGTTCTTGTCTTTAAAAAAGAAGTTCTTTACATATTAATTGAATGTGTTAGGATTTTTTCTCCATTTTTCCAAATTTAAAACCATTTTTAAACTCCTGTCAAAATTTTTAACTAAATTATTTCTACTAATTGTTAGATTTGGCAAAATCTTTAAATGTGTAATAAATGATCATTTCAATTATGTTATAATACTTATTATAAAAGGAGATATATGCATTAGCCTACAAGTTATTAAATACTGTTATCAAACATTTGTGGAAGATTGCACATACATGTATATTGCAGCTGTGCACCAGCTATTGTGGAATGTGAGAATTTTTTTTTCCATTTTCGAAATTTAAAACTATTTTTATACTCCTGTCAATATTTTGACGGGACATATTATGGTATACAAATGTCCGTCCATCTGTCTGTCCAGCGTAAACATGTCGCACCGTAACTTGAGAACCACTTATCCAAATTTCATGAAACTTAACATAGTTGTTTTTTATGATGGTCAAACGATCTGTATACTTTTTGGTGAAAATAAGACTTAAATGTTATGAGTTACAGCACTTTATAACTAAAACAGTGGTGTGTTTTTTTCACATGTCGCACCGTATCTCAAAAACAATTTATGATTATTGCTTAAAACTTTACACACTATTTAGTTATTTTAAACTAAATATCTACTTTTTGGTGATGATTCAAAATTTCATTTTAGAGTTATTGATTTTTTTGGTAAAAAAAGTTGTTTTTTTACATGTCGCACCGTATCTCAGAAACTATTTATGATTATTGCACACAAAAGACGACAGGCGTATCATGCGCTCGTGGTGCAGCTGTTAATAACCTTTTATAAATTTTTCGGGCATGGATCTATATTGTGTTATAAATGATACATATAAACATAGCTTCAATAATTAATTGTGATTGTGAAGATTGTACATAACTGTGTATTATTTTTGCTGAGTCCAGTATGAACCTAAATTTATCATTGATATTTTTTCCGGACAAGTCAAATATATATGTTATTGTTTCTTTTTCCAGGCAAGCCCAGGCTGTACTTTATGTAAATTTATAGTACAAGCTGTTAGCAACTACACTACCCAGAATCAGTCAGCTGCGGCCATTAACGCTTCAGTATACCAAGTGTGTAATGAACTCCCAGCTCTTCTCAAGAATCTGGTAAGGGTGTAAAAGTTTGATGATATTCATAATTGAGATCACCCCTAGTTTTTTGTTGGCTCGATCATTTTGCTTAGTCTCAAGTTTTCTATGTTTTGTTTTGTGTACAATTGTTTGTCTTTTTCTTTTTTAGCCATTGCATTGTCAGTCAGTTTTATTTTCAATTTATGAGTTTAAATGTCCCTCTGGTATCTTTTGCCCCTCTTTTATATAGATGAGTAAGTTAACTAGTCTACAAAATGTTTTGCACTGTTTCCTTTTCATCCTATTTCTAAACATTGTAAAAGTTAACTTTAAAAGTTTTTAGTCAATATTTGTGTATTAACCTCTCACCTTAATTGTATTTGTTTAATTTTATTTCAGTGTCAGACTTATGCACCAATTATTATAAATGATATTACAGCAGGGTTTGATCCTGAACAGACATGTGAAAAGGTCCAACTTTGTAAAAGTAAGTGATATAACCAGAACCTAAGACGTCTTAACCAAATTGTCATGAAGTAACAAA
Organism: Mytilus galloprovincialis; assembly: GCF_965363235.1. Classification (NCBI taxonomy): domain Eukaryota; kingdom Metazoa; phylum Mollusca; class Bivalvia; order Mytilida; family Mytilidae; genus Mytilus; species Mytilus galloprovincialis. The sequence goes on from NC_134846.1 coordinate 10,984,740, forward strand.
ATCCTGTTTTAGTAATTGTTTTTAATGATAAAAACCAAAATCAATTATGAAGCAAGCTGAATTACCTAAGCAATTATGATTTCAAAAGCAATCAATTATTTTAGATAAAATGTTACTGTAAATTAAAAAATATTGTGTGCATTTAATTTTGTGATTTTTGAAGAATTGACAAAAATGCTAGATTAATGATTGTGATTTCTGAAGAATCTGCATTTTGATATTTGTATCAAATATCAAATATCAAATGTCAGTTTTTATTATTGTGATACTCACACAGTCACAGTTACTCATTGTTGAAGGCCACAAATAACCTACACTTGCTTTTTGGTTGGTTACAGGTGGATAGTTGTTCATCCAAAGTCGTATTATTTTTATATTAAAAACTAATATGTAAACAAAATGAACCACTATAGTTAGGTACATTTTACTACCAGATTTCATGTAAAAACTATCTCTAGGTTGACTTTAACCTATGCTTTTAAATAATCACACTAGTAAATGTTTTCATAATTCTTTTTATCTCATTTTTAGATGGAAGTTTATCAGATGAATCTATTACACTAGAATCTATTAAAGAACTGGAAAATGTAAAGGTAAGTACATAAACGTCCTCCTCACAAGGAACACCTTTTTTCACCATCAAGGATTCCAAAAATCAAGCAGTTGTCTCAACTTTATTCTGGGAATTTTTGCCTTTATACATTGAATTGATCTCATTTAATGTGTATTATTGGTAAGTGAAACATGTCTCGTATTGTTATGCGTTTACTTTTCTACATTGGTTAGAGGTGTAGGGGGAGGGTTGAGATCTCACAAACATGTTTAACCCCGCCGCATTTTTGCGCCTGTCCCAAGTCAGGAGCCTCTGGCCTTTGTTAGTCTTGTATTATTTTAATTTTAGTTTCTTGTGTACAATTTGGAAATTAGTATGGCGTTCATTATCACTGGACTAGTATATATTTGTTTAGGGGCCAGCTGAGGGACGCCTCCGGGTGCGGGAATTTCTCGCTACATTGAAGACCTGTTGGTGACCCTCTGCTGTTGTTTTTTATTTGGTCGGGTTGTTGTCTCTTTGACACATTCCCCATTTCCATTCTCAATTTTATTCTGAATGTTTGGATGAAAAAATTTAAATAGATGTGTGGTCCTGTATTTCTATTGATGATTTATACCATACATATGATATTTCGCTCTTGATTTAGCATAAGAATGACTGTGCATGGATAACCTCTTAAACTATCAAGTTTCAAAGGATCTGCACTTTTAGGAAACTGCTAGCTGCCATCAACATGATCAAATCATGCACTTTTTTTAGCATCTAAATATGATCATAGTCATTGTTATGTATAGATACCAGGTAAGATATACAGGCTCATTGAAGCCTTGAGTTTTATTGTGTGTGTGGGTGGGTTGCTGTTGCATTTTCAGTTTTTAGGTGTTTAAAATTATCATATTTGCCATCCAATTGAAAGAGGTTTCATGTTTTTACAGAGATAGATAGATTATTGTGGAGCATACCTTCAATGTCTCCTTAAAGAGGACCAAAAATGTGTTGATGTAATGTCACTTTTACCGTTCATGAGTATTTATAAGCACATTTTTTATGCAGTTAAGCTGCATTATGCGAGCACCCTAGATTTGTGTTCTACCCAATAAATGGTGAAATACTTTCCATTGTTATTATCTAGCTCGCTACTATGTTATATATAACTAATTGAACACTTTTTTAATACTTTTTATTCTGGATTACAAAAAATATGACCAGAAAAACCTTAAATGATCGTCGATTTATCCAAAAGTTTTGAAGTTACACATAGGAAGTAGTGCTTATTAAGAATCCTTGTGTAGTTCATTATGACTTGTGCTTTTAGCTAAGATGTCAAAGAACAATTATATGAAATATTTAATCGCCGAAAATCTCTTAAGACAAGTAGTTTAGATTTCCCAAATGGCAAAAGTCGTAGGGATATTGTTTGTCATCAATACGTAGTACAATTACGTCAGTAGTTGGCGGCAATTTCAAATTAGAAAAAGAAATTTTCGTAGCTTTTCAATTTGGAGGCAGGTGTGCAAATTAGCGGTGGTCCGAGGTCCGCGACCTTCCACTTTTGCAAGCGGAATTTCGACTAGGATAGTTGGTTTCTAGCATCGCCCGACGCTTACCTTCCACTTGAAAGAAAATAAGAAATTACTTTGCAAACCCTCCATGCAAGTCACCAAAGTCTCCAATTAAACGAGCTAAAAACTTATTTTTATCATTATTATTCATGACAGCGATGTTCATTTTGTTCAACCGCTAGCTTTATACAGAAATTTGCCGACAAATATTGTATAAATTCGAGTAAAATCGTATCTGATTGACAAAAACAACATTGTAAACACAACAATGGCGACCGTGAAGACAAAATTTTACAATATAGGATCCGATTCCGGAAGCGGATAAGGAAAATTCCGGGTTTGGCGATCATTTACAAAATAAATCAAAGCAGGTGAAAAAATAAATCTATGCATGGTATTTAAATGAATATAGACACTAGAATTGTAAACCAAAAGATATATGTAAAAGAAAGAAAAAGCAGAAAAATTATTTATACAGAAACTCAAAATTACTTTTTGACAAATTTTAATTTAAAAATCCAATACAATGTGACAGCTGGGAACAGTATATCTAACAATATACATGTTCATGGTCACAGTCTAAAATTTTCTTTATCAGTGATAAATGATGATAATGCATGTGAGATGCTTTTAAAGTGTAAACATATTACTGCAATTTCGAAGGGTTATTTTTTTTTTCTCAATTTTGAAGGGTCAATTAAAGTAGCTGAAAGTTTCTTTATTTTCACAAATAATGCAACAATATTATATATACCTAAATGTAAGTGAATCATATGATATATAGGTGGAATTCTTTGGGCCACTCCACCCCCTCCTGTTTGATAACTTGGAAACGGTCGAGCTCCCCACCCCTAAACCATATGAGGGGTTGATCCAGCATTTTAGCACCCTACCCCTCCTGTTTGAGAACTTGGTAACCAATGAGATCCCCACCCCTGAACCATATATATTCATGTATGGGATAGTATAACAAATAAAATGAAATGTAGGGGAAGTCCCTAGGGTCACCCTACCCCCAGTGGCGGATCCAGAAATTTTCATAAGTGGGGGCCCGCTCCAGTCACGCTTTTTTTCCCCAAAAAAGGGGGGGCGGGGCCCCCTGCCCCCTTAATCCTCTGCCTACCCCTACCTGTTTGAGAACTTGAAAACCGTTGAGATCTCCACCCCTAAATTATATATTTTCATATGTATGGGACAAAATAACAAATCATTTACATTTACTATGGGCAGGTCAGTCAGACCTCACCTTTGATCCCTGTTGGAGTGAACATTTGTCTGATTCGTGTCTCGTAACTTTTGTACTATAGAACACAAACTCAGTTTTCTCTCCAGGGAAACCAGTCCATTCATACTATTACATGTTCATACTAAGTCAACTTGAACTTATAGCAGTCAAATAAAACCAAGGTTAACTACTCAGTAGAACAACTGCAATCATTGGGAACTTGTACCACTGCAGACTCACCATAAAAAAAATATACATTGATATATGCATTGCTTTTGAAACCTTGATAACATATAAATTATTTGCCTTAATAAATAAATCATTAGATAAACATGAATGTACTATATATGAATGTTTAATGTTGAGGCAACATTGCCACAGTTTTCATAATTATGGTTGCCTTGGTTTTTGGTTAACTGCCTTCAGCGCTTACAGCGCTTTGATTTTCATTTCCGTTCTGTAGCTTTAGTTTGCCTCAACCAAATGTTATGAAACTTATACACAATGCTTATTACCACAAAACACAGAACAAGTTTTAAATTGGGTGGCTGGTGTGGTTGATGTTTCATCCACCGATGAATTTAATTGTATATTTGGTTTCTTCTGTCTCTATTTTATATGAAACTATGGAGTACCTGATAACAAAATTCCATTGGTTTATCAAACTAATTTGGGTATGAGATAATTTCTGTAATTTTACAGTTTGTGCTATTGTCATGTGTACTATTGTTTGTCTGTTTGTCTTTTTTATTTTAAGCCTTGGCGTTGTCAGTTTATTTTTCGATTTATGAGTTTGACTGTCCCTCTGGTATCTTTCGTCCCTTATTTGTAGAATACCAAAATGTTCAAGCTATCTTGTAAGGTAGGTTCTATATTCTTGTATCTATCCTTTGCATTTTTTGTTGTTGATTTTGATCTTGTTTTTTTTCTCTCACTGGAATGCTGTGGGATGAAATACTCCTGTCTTACCCAATCTCCTTGATAAGACATGCTTAATTCTGCTTTTTATGCAAGTTTTGAATGATTTACATCTTTTTAAATGATTAAATGGATTAGAAAAAAATGGAACAAAAAAAATAATCAAGAAAGATATATTTCGGCCCTGTAAGTAAGTTTTCCAGTAGTCATTCACTAGAACAAGACTTGTACATTGACCTATAATGGTTTACTTTTATAAATTGTTATTTGGATGGAGAGTTGTCTCATTGGCACTCATACCACATCTTCCTATATCTATTGTATAAAATTGGAAATCACATTATGTTTCTTTGAAATACTCGCCTTAAACTCATACCAATGTCTGTTAGAAAGAAAGTGGTGTTTTTCTCCAAGTTTAAACAATTAAAGTATGCATGGTCTGTTTGTCTGTTTAATATGATTAATCGGTGAACAGTTTATGGTATGTTAATTCATCATTGGGAATAAATGTTCAACAATTACATTCCATAGATGCCTACACCCATGTCAGCAACATTTAGTTCATAATTTGTTGCATTTAGTGTTTTATGTAGCTTACTGATACAAATTCATTATAAATATTTGTACCATTTTTTTCTAGACAGCTCTGGCAAAGGAGGAGCTGTTACAAAGTCATTGTTGAAGGCTTACAAGGTTATTTTTCTTCGAAGTGTTGTTTTATTGTAGCTCTTCCACTAAAATCTCATTATCTTTCCAATCCAAATAGATGAAATAAGATAAGACTGTCAATTCCAATTTGATTATCTAAATAATAACTACTTATACATGTTATGTTTGAATCAAATTTCCATTTCATCATTACCTTAGAATGACAGAAATGAACAAATTCCGTAATAAACATAAACCCCAAAACCTGCATAATGCTTTTAATTTTATTTAGGGCCTGTGGTACCAACTATATAGTTACTATCTGTTTGAAGATGGTACCAAAATGCTGAGAAGATACAGTGCAAATGAAAACGTCTGTTTTACCCTTATAAGAGACCAATAAGGGGCCAAAGCCTAACTGATCCTTGAATAAATGTATAAAAGAGGGGCTTAAAATACCAGAGGAACAGTCAAACTCATAAATTGAAAATAAACTGACAACGTCATGGCTAAAAATGAAAAAAGACAAACAGTCAAATAATAGTACACAAAAACAACATAGAAAACTAGTCTGAGCAGCATGAACCCCACCAAAAACGGGGGGTGATATCAGGTACTCCGGAAGGGTAAGCAGATCCTGCTCAACATGTGGCACCCTGAACAAAGACAGGTTTGGGAAGTTTGGTATTTTCATTTCTTTTCTATAACTCTTGAAGCTATACACTATACATCCCAAAGTATGTAATGATGTAGAGCACATATATTTATTAATAAAAAAACACCCAAACTTTGTGATGGACAATTTAGAAAACTAAGTTTGACCCTACTTATAATTTCATAAAAGATTGTTCAACTCACTTTTGGATGAACAACTTGATTTTCCAATTAAACAAATAAATATATAAGAAAATTTTTATTACAAATTTGATTAGTAACTAAAATTCTGAACACTGAATCTCATAGAGTTTTGCTTTTGAACTGTTCTCATGTGACAAACATCCAAGATAGAATGTTGTTGAATTTGTGAAAAAAAGGCAAAATGGATGCTCTTTTCCTATATCCATGGTATTGTAGTAGAATAACAGATTACCTGAGCTGTCAAGGATGTGAAAGTGACTGTAAGGATCAATTACAATTACTTTGTCTGATGCTGTAGTTGTTATACTGGTTGGTTTAAATGGTTGATCCTTTCTTTTAATATGCTGACACCCACTGTACTCATATAAAATATCTCCATCGTAACCTAATATTAATACCTTCCCATTCCAATCTTCTGCAATCTTATCAACAACAACGATAGTCCCATTATTTGTGGTTGTAATACTCCAAGGGTAGGAAAATATTCTTTGTTTATGTTTATCTTGTTCATGCACAGTCAGGTGATTCCCCTCATGATCCATAACAATAACCACTCTTCTTCCTGTCACAGGGAAGGGTTTACCAGAACTCATTGCACCTACCATAACCCTGTTATCACAGGTTGTATGGACAGATATCACCGCTATTGGTTCAACTTTGAACTTTGAATCACTGACTTTCCCACTCTTTCCATTGACAAGTTTGAGCTTATATGTTCCATCTCCAAACAGAAAATCATTATTAGGTGTGACAGCTATTCCACCTAGTACAGTGTTTATGGTTATAACTGTTGTGAGACTGTTCCCCTCTGGCTTTACTTTGTATAGGAACTTAGATACACTATCACCTAACCACAATGATCCATCAGAACAAGCAGATATATGGTGACAATGTTTTAATCCAGTGGTGAACTCTTTCTTCAATTTAAAATCTATTACAGTATTGCTGGAACTAATGTCTTCAAACAATGTCCCAAAAATTGATTGCGAAATTCTTCCAGGTTTGAATTTTGGCACTCTTTTATTGATAATATTGACTTCTTCTATTTCATCATCTAAGGATTTTGCTATGATGTCAGCATTTTCAAAGAAAAACGATGTCTCCATTGTAGTGAGAATTTCTTCTGCTGTCTTTGATTTATTTTTCAATTTTTGTCGGCTTGTTGTGACATTTTTCTCCTCATTAGAAATTGATTCTTGGATGCTTTTCATATTTAGATTTACTTCTTCTATGAGTTTGATAGCATATTTATCCACCTCTTCTTTTAAAGCTTCCCTATGATGTTGAATATCTTGAACGGTCTTTTGACAATTGGAATTTTCATTGACTGATATTTGATCAAGTGATCTCTCTCCATCATCTAGCTTCTTCTCATTCATTTTTATTTTTCCTTTTTGATATTTTAGCCATTCTACTTTCATTGCATATGCTTCCTTAATTTCATTGAAATAATGTCCAGCATGACCTTTTGTAATACAGCTTGGACAGGCCAGTTTATCACAATTACTACAGAAAATACAACATGATTGTGTTGTGTGTACTTTACACTTGATGTTTGTAAAGTCTAGGTTTCGAAGACCATCACTCGCTCCTACCTGTTTTATATCTACTATTGTGTGGTGTTTGGCGTTTTTAATCTTGGGGTGGATTTTATCACAACACTTATTACACATTAAAAGTTCACAGTTCAAACATTTCCAATTCAGTTTTGTCTCTGATTCACAAAGGTCACAAACAATAATATCCTGAGCTTTTATGACAGATTTAGATAATGCCATCTTGTACAGGTATTCTTCTTCCTTAGTTTTAAAGATTAAAGGTTATGGACCAAAAAATTATATGCATATCTATATTTAGATTTAAATATAGTGTATATTGAGTTTCATTGTTAACAACTACTTCATGAATTTTTGGTAGTTGTTTAAAACAAAGGTAATTAATATATTGTCTATGTTAAATGTGATATATGTTTTAAAAGGAAATAAAAGATTTGGATTTCTTCGTTTCAGATTGATGATATTTTATTATTCTTATTAATCACATATCCATACAAATTGAACAGCTGCAATATGTTAAAGGTTTTTTGTGGACACATAATGCAAAATGATACATTTTTATTGGATTTTATCAATAAAGGAAATTTGGAAAAATACAAAGCACCTCTGCATGTCAACAAATTGCTAAACTATTAAGAAACAGTTTAAGAATTCCTTGTTTATGAATCAATAGGTAGGATGTAGAAAATTATTAGGATTAATTCCACAGTCAACACTGGGAACCTTTTTTAAATGAACATAAATCAATGTTGACAACTGTATTTTGGAACCAGATACCAGCTTTATTAGACAATCTTAGTTATTGATTTCCACTCTATATTTGCTCATATTTTTTTCTCCTGTATATTCTCCATTTATATATGGAGATTTGTGTTAAGTGTCAAAGCACATGTTAAAATGGAGAAATTTGGAAGAGAAATATTAAGTGCCTTCAACCATGCAGCAAAAAAAAGGCCTGTGTAAAAGCTAATACATATATATCAGAAATACTTAAGGTACAGAGTCTAAAGTTCAAAGGTGATATTGTGAAAACTGAAATGACTCCATAAGGTAAAGTTCAATAACATTCTTTAAAAAAATCTAATAATTCTTGTGCATGATTTTTGTTGCATCAAAACCTCTAGATACACAATCTGGAGAAAACCCTATTTTTTTGTAATTAGGGGATGGATATGAACATTCATGCCAAAGCTCTGGCATAACTACTTTCTTGTGTAAATAAACAAAATAAGAAAATATGTTTATCTTGCTGTTCTGTATTATAGTGTTTATTAGACAGCATGTGTCTGATGTACTATACTGTTTATATATAAAGGCAAGTCTGTACTTGACAAGACTGGTATTTATTGTATATATTTTTTGGCAGAGGTGGATTTGTTTTATTTTATATATCTATTTCCAGGAGATAATACTCTATTGCAGACTGTAAATTTGATTAAAGTTCATTCTGTACCTTATTGTTGATATTTATTAGCAAGTCTAAAGATAAACATTGTCATTTATAATTCCAGGCAAGCATAGGCTGTACCTTGTGTAAATTTTTAATACAAGAGATCGACAACTTCATTGTACAGAATCAGTCATCTGCAGCCATTAATGCCTCAGTATATAACTTGTGTAGTAAACTACCAGCTCCACTAGACAAACTGGTGAGTAGATAATTTTTCTGTAAGTTTTAATATCTGTAGCTCTGCAAATCCAAACTGCTTATTATAGTCCCCTACCAAAGAAGTCAAAGGGGGCTTTAGAACTGCACTCTGTCTGTCTGTCCATCCTTTAGTACCACAAGTCAGTTTTCCACACTTGTATTCTTCATGCTTGAAGATATTGATTTAATAATTGGTACATTGTTTTATCATGACAAGTTACAGATCAAGTTCAAATTTTGTTCAGGTGTGAAGATTTTGTCCAGAGTTGTGATCCTTAGACTCAGAAAATTCACTCAAATAAACAGTTTTCCACTCTTGTTTTTCCATCATGCTTGAAGTTACTGATATGATAATTGGTATATAGTTTAATCTGACAAGTTATACATGTTTGTAGTTCAGTTTCATTATTAGCTATGGCGTTGTCAGTTTATTTTCGATTGATGAGTTTGACTGCATGTCCCTCTGGTATCTTTCGTCCCTCTTTTGTAGACGAAGTTTGAATTCAATTTGGTCTTATGATTTTGTGAAGAGTTATGGTCCTTGAACTTACAAAATTCACTTAATAATCAGTTTTCCACACTTTTTTGTCATGCTTGAAGATATTGACTTGATATTTGGTATATAGTTTACACCATGACATGTTAAAAATCAAGTAGGAGTTCTGTTTAACCAGTAAGGGACTATGTATTGCCATGCAATACTCTCAGAATGCTTGTTGTTAATCAGAATTGAAAATCAAATAATAAAATATTCATCCCCTTACAGGCTTTGCAATCACACCAATTTGTAATGTAAATAATTTAACCAATACTAAGGTATATAACTGTAATAATGATTGGATATTTTAAGGGTAAAAATATAAAAAATAGGGTTTTCTTCATTATTACAGTATAAAACTGTAATAATGAATGAATATTTTTAAACTGTGATAATATTGTATTATCTGTATATGTGTATATGGATTTGATATGTGTGTATATAATAATTGTTGTATGTATATATATGAAGTATGATGAATAAAGATAAAAAAAAATTAACCAATACTCAGCAACCAATCTATACAGATGTCATCTTATTTTCTTGCAGCTTAATTTGAATATTACCTCGAGTTAAATAAACCTTTGACATTTATTGAAGGAAATTTATCTTTATGCCCCCGCTGCAGCAGATGTGGTACAAAGTGTTAACTTTAAGTGTTTTTCACTTACAGATTTACAGGGAAGTACAATACTTTTGGAGAAAACTGTGAAATATTATAGAAAAACAATGTCTATATCTTTGAAGATGGACTATTTTATGTTGACAGGATTTCATTTCATGTTGACAGTATCGGACATTCTTAGATCTTTTGGGACTGGCCAACTAACAAAATACATTACGTTATGTGAGATTTATGACCCATGTTTACTTTATAATTTCAATTCCTTATTATGTTTTTCATGCTTCAAATGAAAAAAATAATTTGTGAGGTGCAAAAATAGGAAATGCGGGGAAAAGAAGACAACAAAATCAAAGGTGATGATATTGTTGTATGACTGTGTTCAATATAGATTTGAGTGATAACTGAATCTTCAATAAATATTTTAGAAATTTGATCAACATTGAATTTTGATTTCAGTGTTACGGATATGCACCAGTTATTGTACAAGATGTTGTGTCAGGATTCGACCCTAAACAGACATGTGATAAGTTTAAGCTATGTACAAGTGAGTATAACATTAGTGATAAGGCAAGTGAAAGGTCACAGTGTTACACCATTAGTTCTAATATGTGTCATCTTCTAGAACTTTCTTATCTTTTAAACTTATCTTGATGATTGGTCTTTTAATAATTTTTCAATTGTTTTGTATATAATAACTTAATGTTTCCTTTTCACTAAATTTTATGACAATAAGTTATTGATATTAAGGATAAACATTAATCATTGTCAATAGCCAGTCTTTATTTGGTAGTCTTTTCAATGCACTGCAAACAGTTATAAATGAAAATATGAATTTCTACAGCTTTGTATGCATGCTGCATTTCAAGTATTTTATGTCTTAAAAAGTAGTGTGTGGTATCCAAAAGGAAATGTGAATTTGCTATAAGTGAGCCTCAGTTGGTACCATGTAAATATAAAATTCAAGTCTTGTAAGTTTAGTGTCAAATTAAGTTGCCAGTATAATAGCATTTTTAAAGTAATTCATCTTTATTTCTTAAATTTGACGTGCTGAAAAATTAGTTCGAACTCTAGCCATCAGCATATAGTTGTTTTGTTATATTTCAGATGGAAGTTTGTCATATCAAGTTAGTCAACTAGAATTTACTAAGGATTTCAAAAATTTGAAGGTAGGGATTTGAAATTTGGAATTGAAAAACATTTGTATTCATTTAAATGATAAAAAAAAATGAATTACATTTTTCTCATAAAATTTGCACTTTTAATTAAAGATCCAAATTCATTGCCTTCTGCTGATTTACTATCCAACATGTTGGAAGAGTCTTAATCTACCTTAAAGAGATGTTTCTATTGTACTGATAAGTCAAATCATATTTGATTACTCCATTAAATTATAAGGATACTATGCACTTAAAGATAAACACCATATATTTTAGGATGGCCCAGAATGTGCCATATGTAAATTACTTGTACAGGAAATTGACTCGTATATAGTACAGAACAAATCATCTGCTGAGATCAATGCTACTGTGTATGAATTTTGCAATAAACTTCCAGCTCCACTGAATTCTATGGTGAGTACAAAAGTATATAACATGTCCTTGTCAGTAAATCAAACCTCATATGAAATTTTTAACTCCTAGCTGAATTGTTTTTCCATGTAGATTGGTGCCAAAGACTTTATGGTCTATAATTTGTGTGATAAACTCTTTGCTCCAATATTTTTCTCTTCTGAGTAAAGCAGTGCCATAAGTGATGATATATCAGTGTACAATTTTATAAACTACCTGTTTTACTGATTCTCTGATGGTTAAAACTAGGTCCTTCAATGGTTATTTTGTGAATAAAGCTCTTTGCTCAGTAAATATTCATTGTTGAATAGAGGTATGGTAAATTCATGCTTTATTAAATTCTTGCTTGCAAGTAAATTAGTACCACACTGTTCTCTGGCAAAAAAATCAGTACAATAGTCTATAAATTGTGTTACTGTGGATTCATTTATTTTCATGGGTACCAATTTTCATGGTCTGAGTAAAAATAGTAGTTTTGTGGATATTTGATTTTGTGGTTTTCCAGAAGTCTACATACGTGCCAACAGAAATTTTGTACTTTGTTGAACACTGAAATTCCTGGTTCACATGTAACCATGAAATCAACGAAAATTAGTATTCCACGAATATTAACTTATCCACAGTATGTCATTTCTGATCCCCTGAATTCTCAAGTGTAAATATGAATTCACAAATATAGATAACATTTGTAATAAACCGGATTATGCACTGATTTCTCTGTTAAGTTGAGTAAGAGTAAGGAATGATTTGTGTAGTATGATTTTGTTATTTCCATTAAGCTCTATTTGCTAATAACCTCTTTGAAGTTCAAAACTACAAAAAATATCTTGCAGATGACAATCAAGGTACCATCTATTCTTGGTAAAGGATAGACTTCTTTCATGGTCAAATTGTTTATTTTTCTGTAGTCCACACATCATCTGACAGAGCTATACTGCTTACAGCGTAAAACACTGGTTTTAACCAGGAAGATTGAGATGGTCTAACAACACCATCTTCAAATTGCTTCTGTAAATAATTTTCCCCTTTTTTAAAAAGTTTGTGGTAATTATGTTAGAGCTTTATGCTTTGTTTCTGCGTTAAAAGTACCTTTTCTGTGTTTCAAATTTTGCAAAGTCATCTTTGTGTTTTAAAAAAACATCTGCAATTTTTTCCAACACTGTCTTACAACTATGCTGGAATAGATCTATCAAACGTTCGGTGAGCTATGTACAAAGTTAATCTAATGTTATTCATATATTACTTTAATTGGGAGATTTGAAAATGTTTTCAATTTTGTTATGTCCTTTTTGTAAGCATATGATATACAAATATATATAACATGTGTAATAAACTGGATAATATGAAATGATTTGTGCAATTTAATGTCGTTATTTTCATTTATCTCTATCTGCTAATAACCTCTTTGAATGTCAAAGAGGACAAAATATCTTGCAGATGACAATCAAGACACTTATCAATTCTTGGAACAGGATAGACTTCTTTTTATATGGTCAAATTGTTTATTTTCTTGTAGTCCACATATCATCTGACAGAGCTATACTGCTTACAGCGTAAAACCACTGATTACGTTTAATTACTTTGATTTTAGTTGGAGTTTATTCCTAATTAATGAATGGCACCAGTATAAGTGGTATTTGTGTAAAAACCAATCCTTTTCAAGTAAAATTGCAGTTGTTGAAAATGACACGTTCAAACAGTACTTAATCACTGTTTAATATTAGACTCTGGTATATGGTATAGATCATAGCGATAGAATTATTTTATTTTTACTAGTTATACAGTTTAAACTTTACATTCTCCTCTCTTTACTGTCCATGGATGCCAAACAATTTTATTTAATTCCACATCTTCACAATGGCAAAATGACAAAAACAAGGTATTCAAGTAAGGAATTTCATGCTTCATTGCACTTTATGGTGAAACAATGATTACCAAGACACATCATTTGAAAAAAAAAATCAATTTTCCACTCAGTTGAGTAAATAAATTGTTTAGTACCTGCCTTTTTATGTTTTAATGGATGAATATCAATGTATTCTGTTACTAATTTCACAATGGCAGCAAATGATATCTGACAAAAACTTATCATTTCAGTGTACTCAATATGCACCAATGATTGTGAAAGATGTTACCTTAGGATTTGATCCTGAACAGACATGTGAAAAAGTACAGTTATGTACAAGTAAGTGGCAGGGATGAAATGATATCAGTGAAAGTGGACTGATCAAACTGGTTGCTTAAATTATCAGATATAGATTGAGAATGTTGGGCTCAGATTGAGAGCCATAGATGCAAGTCAGTTAATATGAAGACTTTTCAATGAGTCATCTGTAATACATATGAACAATACATTAGTGTTTTTAGAATCACATAATTAACATCATAAGTTAAAGAATATTTATTTAATATTGAATAAAAGATTTAGCAAAAAAAACCAAACTACTGGTCAAATGTAATGCTGAACATTTTCATAAATATTCCTCAAATAGTTCATGCTACTTACATTCTACAATTGTTTTAATTACCACCTGGTTTTATCTTTTAGAAGTTATATTATAACATTATATCATAATTTTTCAAACTTCAGATGGCAGTTTTGTCCAACCATTCTTTGAAGAAGTTAAACCAAAAGAACTGATAGAAGAGAAAGTTGAAGCAGTATGTTTATATGTGATATTGGAATTATTTTAAATGGATTTTATCATTGTTTGAATCTTCAAATAGTTACTATATGATTAGGTTTTTTCACCAGACTTTGTTAAAGATTAGAAGTTTAGCAATTAACAAAACATCCCTTTATGTGAGCAAAGTCATTGCCAATTTAGTTGTTAAACCACTGTCAAAGTATCTGTTCTGAATATCAAAAGACTATTTCTCATTGGAATATTGTTTATGTTCTGTTCCTTTTCTTTTGTATATCACCACAAAATATTTTGATGAACATTTTTTGGAAGAATGTCTTCCCTGAAATAGATACTCAAATATCTAGAAATATACAAGTTTAAAAGATTCTCTTTATTTTTTGGAATTTTTTGTTGGATTTTGATACTCAATTTAGATATAAATTGTATTTTGTGTACTTTTTGTTACCAATTTGAAAAAAAAAAATATGTATAAGCTAAGGAACAAAACAACCCACTATCCTTTCCCAGAAGCAAAGTTTTTGCCAAATTCCTGTGTTTACGGTCTCGCTACTTTTGGATTTTTGATCAGTTTTTGTTTGTTACCTTTATTTTCCTCCTCCTAATGGATTTTTTTAGGGGTAAATTACTAATGCCTTAATTTACCAACTGTTTTGGAATATTAGTTGATAATTTTTCCTCTAAATAATATTTTCCTGTATGTAACCCCTTTCCTCTATGTGGAGCACGTTTGATGTATTTTCCTAGCTATTCACACTTTTAAAATAAGTGATTTAAACATAAGTATGCACTTTATTATTTTACCCGTAAAACCTTGATGAAGCAAATTATAAAAGAAGGGAAATAAATGACTGTTGATGCAGCTTTTTAAATGTGAAATATGTGTGTCTTTGTTAAATGTTATTTATATATATCTAGGATGCAAAATGTGAGTTGTGTGAATTTGTAGTCCAGCTACTTGACCAGTATTTGGCCAGTAATAAGACAACAGCTGCTGTTAATTCCTCTGTCATGCAGATCTGTAATCTATTACCA
Organism: Mytilus galloprovincialis; assembly: GCF_965363235.1. NCBI lineage: Eukaryota > Metazoa > Mollusca > Bivalvia > Mytilida > Mytilidae > Mytilus > Mytilus galloprovincialis. The sequence goes on from NC_134846.1 coordinate 11,000,122, forward strand.
GGAAGTTTAAAAGGACAGGTAATGTTTTATTGTACTCATCATTAAACCAACCCCAACCCCCCACCCAAAGAAAAAAAACACCAACCAGCTGTATTTGAACTTAATTTGTGCTCTAAAATTATTGTGGTAATTTTGGCTGTTAATTACTTTCGTAAATTGGGGGGGAAATATACTAAGAATTGTAATGATACTTTTTTGTATTTCATTGAAATAGCACATAAGAATTGAATTAATAAAGTTAATATTGGAACTGTATGTAAATTGTAGGAGACATACTCTGGTGGCCATGTAGGCATTGTGTATATTATATTTGTTTTGTTTTATTTTTGATTCAACTTTATCTGAAAAATAATTCAAAAGAATTTGAAAACCTTTTTATGCTGCTTAAAAAGCGTTTGAGTAGAAACATTCATGTTGACAATTGCCTAGGACTTATCATTTAGGTTTTTTTGGTTGTCTTATTGACATACAATATATATCTCCTTTTACTAAGATTTTGATAAAATGTATAACTAACTGAACACAACTTTTGGAAAAATAGCAAAGAGTTAAAGTTCAATTGCATAATACCCAATGAGACTGCATACTTAAGCGTAAAAAGCAAAAAGCAAATGTATCTGTAACTCAAAGGAAAATTCAAAAGAGAAAGTTCCATATCAAAATCACAATCAAAATAAATGTTCAGGCAGTATTTAGATCTGATTTTAAGATATAAATCAAATTTAAAATCTATTTGGTCTCTTTTGTTTATTTCAGTGTATTTTATTTGCACCACAAGTTGTAACCATAGTAACCAGTGGAGTGGCACCAGAAAATGCATGTAAACAAGCTAAATTCTGTCCAGCAGTTAATGGTATGCCACAGTCTCCATTAAACAGTTCAACACTTAACTATTAAATTTTAGACACATCAAATATTGAACTTTGTTCAAATTTCAAAATTGTTATGATTGGAAAATATTAAATTGAATTTGTTAAGAAAAAGGTTATTTTGCTTACAAAATGACATATTTAACAACAAAATTATAGAATCATTGCCAAATTTTACTGCCATAAAACAATATAGCAAAGAAAACTTATATAAAATACATTTCACTAACAGTACATCACAATTAATGATATTTTTACATAGAAGTTAATGATATGACTGACAATGTCATTACCTATTTTTCAGATTAGGCTTCATCTTAGTCTATTGGCTTTTAATATAATGACGAAGATGATATGCATTGTGTTGTTGGCTTACTGTAATTTTCTTGTAAAAGTGTTTGGAACTTCTATTTATGCATTTATACAAATATTTAAGATAATTATTTTGCATTTTCTAGGACCATTCTTCCAGAAAGAAATAACAGAATTGTCATGTGGCCACTGTCATGGTATTGTGGAGTTCCTCTTACCACAGAAATACAATCCTGAGGTAAATCTAATAACATGCAAACCACTATTTTTTATAATGTATAACTCTCTCACAAGAACTTCTTTATAGGTTTATAGGGGAGACACATGTAAGATTTGAGATTGTACATCATGTGCTTAGCTAGTGCTTCTTCAAACATGCATTGTAAGAGTAACAACGTGTTGACTAGAAGTCTTCATAAGATTTGTGCTGCTGATTCCGGTATTGGGTCCATTCGCCCTAATAACATGTTCGCCCTAGGTCCGTTTGCCCTAGATCTGTTCGCCCTACTAAAATAATATTCAGGTCATTGAAGTTGGATAAACTTATTTAGATATTTATATGGTACCGTATATATTTTTGAAATTTAGGAAAACGTATGGAATTATTTAAAAGTTTTTGGCTTTTTAGGATTGTTTATTGTTCAATGACATAATAATTCTCACTGATTGTTGTGATACTTGTCTTTTGGTCCGAGACCACAATTATTTTGTAGTGCATTTCTTTTAGAAGATAAATGAAAATTAAAAAAATCCCACCTGCGCTTTCTCAATGAAATTTGTACAGTGTGTTGTACTACTTTTGGGACAAATTATATCAAAATTATAGAAAACCTCATCAGCTCTAACTCAAGATATGGACAATTTTATGTTTAGGGCGTCTTGAAATCTTTTGACAGCTTCCGAAGTACTAATTTTCAACCTTTTCCAGCTGGACCAAATCACTACTTTCCTTTTAAATTCTGAACCCAAATTATTTTACAGTGTAATTTCACCCCCCTTCTTACAATTTGAGGCAATAAACATGGAGAAATAAATTTGGAAGAGGTATAAAAATTAATGGCAACTAACCCACTGTCAACACTAGGGACTATATTTGTGAACAATGAAAAAAATCAAGGGACGACAATTGTGGTCTCAGACCTTTTGATGGATTAATAATAAAAACAAACTTTTTGTTATTATAAACCAGGGACTTTCTATACTTACTAATTACTAAATTAATACATTGTATTCCAGTAAACTATGCAAATCAAAGCGAAAATTATATATATTGGTTGCTGTAATACAAATATTCGGTAAATTTTTCAACAAACTTTAACAAATTCTGTTCAAATAATTAACATTATGCAACTGGACAACAATTAAAATAAAAAAAAAGTAGGGTGAACGGACCCTGGACGAACAGGTATCAGGGCGAACAGGTAGTAGGGCGAACGTGAATCAAGGCGAACGGACCCTGATTCGCTGATTCCCTGACTATTGTTAACCTTGATTTTGAGATTGTATTATGTTAACCATGTCAGATATGCACTTATCACATTGACATGTTCTTTATAAGATCATAGCAGTAAAAATACTCTCCCTCTACCATTCATTCTATACGTTTTGTAGTAAATTACAAACAAGAAATTTTAAAAAGGTTTGTTAATTTATGATGTATTTAAAATTATTGTATGATATTGATATTTTTGAAAATATGTTATCTTTTCAGTTTGGTAATTTGATATGTAAAGCTGCCTGCCCAGTTGCCAGACGCCGTAGATCAGTAGACGAAACACCACAAAAATTTCTGGAATTTATGAAAGCAGCAAAAATGGTAATGTGTATTGAAAAATATATCCTTAAAAAATCGTATTCAAAAATAATTAAAAAATAATTTCCTGTCAAATATTTCTGTTTATTAATTGGCATACATTGAGGCAATTGTGTGAAATAATTTTCTTCTGTTTTTAAACTAGTTTTTTTTTTACATCCTATTGTTTTGACAATATTGCATCAACATGTTTATGTTATATGCATTTCAATTAGCCACTAGACATTAATTCACTAAACCCATCTATTCCTCTGGTATTATCTAAAAAAAAAAAATCAACGAGTTTACATTTTTGGAAAAGTTTGAATCCTTTAATCCTACATAAATTTATAAGAGCAAACAACAATAGTTTTCGACTTAATTTAGACTAAAACGTGGAGATGTGATTTATGTGAATGGATTATTGAAGCTATCAATGCTTATGTACAGACCAATGTAACAGAGCAGTCACTCGAGGACTACATGAACGATATTTGTCATTTTATGCCAGAACCATTTAAGGATGAGGTATGTTGAACCTGAAATTGAAATATTTTGTAGATAAATATACCATGTGGTATGAGTGCCAATGAGACAACTTTCCATCCAAGTCACAATTTGTAAAAGTAAACCATAATAGGTCAAATAATGGTCTTCAATGGTCTTCTTCAGTGTAAATTAAATGCTTTATTTTGGTTTAACATTTAAAACATTCAGTACATACTGATTTATGTGTGGTAAATGTAGAACATTATTTTGTATAATTGAACCCGTATTTCAAATGGTATCACAGTAGTCCAAAGCAATCAGATTGTTTTGGTTTGGGAAATTGACTGTTAAAATATACATGTGAAAGTAATATTTTTATTGTTTGATAACATGCTCCAATATTAGCAATCTGTTTATTATGTTGAGGAAGTTAATAGTTATCAAAAGTACCAGTAGTATAATTTAGTAAGCCAGACACCCGTTTCGTCTACATAAGACTCATCAGTGATGCTCATATCAAAATAGTTATAAAGCCAAACAAGTACAAAGTTGAAGAGCATAGAGGATCCAAAATTCCAAAAAGTTGTGCCAAATACAGCTAAGGTAGTCTATTCCTGGTACAAGAAATCCTTAGTTTTACGAAAAATTTAAAGTTTTGTATCAGGAAATTTATAAAAATGACCACATAATTGATATTCATGTCAACACCAAAGTGCTGACTACTGGGCCGGTGATACCCTCGGGGACGAAACGTCCACCAGCAGTGGCATCTACCCAGTGGTGTAAATAGTTATCAAAAGTACCAGGATTATAATTTAGTACGCCAGACGCGCGTTTCGTCTACATAAGACTAATCAGTGACACTCATATCAAAATAGTTAAAAGTAGTCTTGTCAGATAAAACTTAAGCCACTACTATTTAATTTGATTATCTGTTGTAGTATTAAGTATTCAGGTGGGTAGCATTTAAATTATTACTTTTAGTTGAAATTTTGCATGTTTAACTTATTAGTTTTGAATTTTTGTAACCATAATAATCGTTTTGATACAGAATGACACACTTTCTCTTATGGTTGTGGCCTGTTATCTATATCTTGCATGAACAAATGTATATTAATGCATGTGTGAAGGCACAAGGAAATTCTGCAAGAAATATTTTGTTTTTTGGTCCCTGTTTTCTTATGTGCTTAATTTGGTGCACACTGAATAACGTGTGTAGCGGGTTATTTAACAGTGTGCACCACATTTTTTATGATATTTTAAATAGTCAGAAAAAATATTACAGCCATTTCTTATAATTTAATTCTAAATTCCATTTTAAACCGTAGAAACCATGAAAAAATGTTCATGACGTCAAGGTCACATGACTAAATTATGTCTATGGGCTGATAACAAAATAACGTCAGTCAATCAGAAGACATGTTACATCCAAAATTAAATTATAAAAAGTTAAAAGTCAGAGGACAAGGTCATTACAAGAATAGTGAACCTGATTTGCAGGCAAAAAAGATTCACGAGTTATAAGTTTTCCATTCAATTTCATTAAAACATTTAGAAGTTGTAACCTGTTCACATAGGTTTATTTTTGAAAAAAATTGGAACTCGTTGTTTGAAAAAAACTACGGTGACCAATCCTTTTTATTTTATTTATGAAAAAGAGCATAGTTAACCCATGGAAATTGAATAACTTGAGTTGATGTCAAGGGATATCCAATTCTCACTCATTATGAACCCTTTAAATACACTTGGATATTTTTGCTGCTTTATTTAATGACTAATTTCTTTGCAATATATGTGTGAAGGCGCAAGGAAATGCTGCAAAAAATATTTTGTTTATTGGTTCATTTTCTCTTGTGTACTCAACTCTATAAAAGTCAGAAGACAAGGTCGATGCAAGAATATGCTACTGGAAATTTGCAGGCTAAATTGATTTACATGTTGTAAATTATCCATCAAATTTCATTAAAACATACAGAATTCGGTACCATGGGTTTATTCTTGCCAAAATTGGAACCCACTTTTTCATTTTGAATAGATTTATTATTATGCAGTTTTCTTAATTTTGTGTTTCCCTATGAAAAAAATTCGAAAATAAAAGTACTATAAAATTTCTGTTTTGACTAGGTGATTCAAGTTATTAAGATCATACAAACAGCTGTGGACCCACATTAACCCTTTGTTTAATCCCATTAAAGACACGTCAAAATCTGAAAAATTGTGTTATTTGAAGGTCATGTCGAGGATAGAGGATAAAACTTGAGTTTAAAGACTTGACTGAGTTGAAGCAAAGACTAGAAAACTGCTGCTTTTCTTCTCAAAATATAGCTTTTTGTAGAAGGGGCAGTATTTGTAGGCTTGGAGTCAAAATAATGGTCTGATTAGATTGGGAGACATTCCTTTTTTCTCATTGTTTCCCTGTGAAATAGTATTTAAACAAATCCTGCTCATCATGTCCATGAAGTACAATCTGAGTTGACATTCAGTTTGAAATTTGGATATGTTTTCAAGAGCCATAAAACAAATAAGCTATGACTTTGAATTATTTCTAATTTCTTTGGTTAATGTTTACTAAATAGCATTAAAGATAAGAGCCATTCTATTTACATGGGACTGTCAAGGAACTCTACACTTTGTAGTAACTTTTTCCACATTTCATATGAGTCAGAAATTTAATTAAATTGATATAACCCCTTAAATTTTCATTGATATTGCAGTGTATGAAGAGTGTACCAGAAATAATACAAGAATTATCCCATGGATTTGATGAAAATGTTCTGTGTCAGCATTATATCCCTGATGAATGTAATGGTAGGTATTTAATACTCTGCAAAATACTATCATCTGGTTTTGGTGTGTTGAATTTGTTATGTCTGCTTAAATGTAATCCTTATTAATTGGATTTTTGTTTATTAAATGAAGGTTATTTTATACTTTTTGGTTCCTTCCAATTTTAGCAATAGTAGTCAAATAATGTGTGTTCTGCATCTAATCTTATTTGCTTTAAAGAATTTGCTTTCTTTTGTATATGGTAACTGATATGTTTGTGTCTGTCTTTTATATTTGATAAATTAGGGTTTTAATACAAGTAATATAATCTTAGTGGAATGACTTTTAAGACAAACTATATTATTGTTAATGGAAATACATGTTAGTCAGATATATTTTTGTGACCCTTTATAGCTTGCTGTTTGGTGTGAGACATGGCTCAGGTTGAAAACTGTACTTGAACCTATAATGGTTAACTTTTATAAATTTTGACTTGGTTGGAGAGTTGTCTCTTTTTCACTCATACCACATCTTCTTATATCTATATATGTTGAAAAAGGTCATATCATGTATTTTTGTCATCACCAGTGACCTACTGTTTAACATCAATTAAAGTAAATAAAATGAAGGTGTATTAATAGAATCATATTTTTCACAGGTTCTTTTGTTGCTGCAGTAGACAAGCCAGTTGTAGCTTTCTTTGATGATCAGAAGAAGGATAAAGACACACAATGTGAAATATGTAAAGAAATCATCAAATACATCGATGGAAATCTAAATCATGATAAGGTTTGTACTAGAAAATTATTTAACTTAGCTTTAACTTGCTTATTTTTTGTCTCGCTTGACGGAACACAACAGAAATGCTTCATTTTCTAAACTGGTTAGATGAAGTTCAGTAAGAGCTGTTTTGTACAATTCAAATATCATTGACAAATGTGGTTCTAATTCTTAAACTGACCTAATCACAAACTTAAACAAACAGATGCTACATTTCTAAACAGCATGCCTGAATCTGGCTACTAAGACTTTATCCAGACAAGAAAAATATTATTTATAAAGCCATTAAACCTTTGTTATTGACAACTTTAACTGTGGGATGATCTTGAAAAAAGGTAATTTAACCTTACAAGCAACTGCTTCTTTAGATTCTGTTTATGTCATCAAGATGTGAAAACTAAACTTTTTATCAAAAATAAAGAAAAAGATTTGATCGAGGACCTTATATTAAAATATATATAATGCTGAACACCTTTGTGAGGAACCTTGTTCTAAAATATCCCTTTAGGTATAGTCTAAATATAATATATCAACCAAAATTTTCATTATGAAGATGTTAGACAGATAGTGTCTTCTGAGTCCACAAGCAATAGTATTGGCCTGCTTGTAGTACTTTAAGTGTATGAACTTGATAAAACAAATATATTTCTGATTACAGAACGAAGTTAAGATGTATGTAGATGATGTATGTGAAAGATTACCATCACCAACAAAAAAAGCAGTAAGTGTGTATCCCTTTATCAAAAAACTATTGATGTCACTTAACAATGTTGAAAGCAAAATCAGAAATCAAAATAATCAGAGAATACAAAGAACACACCTAAAAGCCATATAGAAGACAAAAAGGCTTTAGAGTAGGGGATATGGAATATTAGCCATGGCTCCAATTTGAAATCATTGAAGTTTTATTTAAAGATACCCCTACAAAGATAAAACTTGAATATATCACAAGGAGATTTGGCATATAAATGTACATCAATCAGACAAATACTCAATAAAACAAACCAAAGATGTCCAAAAGAAACAAATAAGGATTAAGGTATCCAAAAACAAATTGAATAAAAAGCAACAATACTAGCTATAGAAGGTAAGAAGATACAATATAATGGTAACAGCTTGTCTGACATGGTCATAATTATTCTATGGACTTTGTCATAAACTCAAAAGTATCACCATAAATGTTATTATAAAGTGAACTTTAATTGCTGCTGTTTGCTAAGTGAATAAATTGTTAAATTGCGTTTCTGCACAGTTATGTTATTCAATTTATACATTTTGTCATACTCTTGAAATATTATCTTGTTATTTTGCAGTGTAAATCTTTTGCTGCTGCAGAAATGGAAGAAATCTTACTTAAGATCATCAACAAAATACTTTCTCCTGAAGATGTGTGTCATATGATAACTGTGTGCTAGATGTGTTAAAAAATCATAATATACTATAACTTTAAATAATTTTGAGAAAACAGATATTGTTCATTTCATATCATTAAAAAATAAGTCAGTTGGCCAGTTTTACTATATTTTCTCCAAAATAAAGCATTCCATTTGATTTCTTGTATTGTTTATAACCAATGTATTTGTGTGAAGGCAAACGTGTTACTCATCCTTCTTCAGTAGAACCATTAGTTTCTTCATCAGAAGTAGAACCTTACACTTGATATACTGCTGCATAATTATGGATGGTTCATATTTAATCCTTATGAGACCATCAAACGTACTTCCTGGTAATGGATCTGTTGTTTCACCTAGTTTAACTGTTTGGTTTTGTCATAACAATTATACTCAATTAACAGGAATGTTTGTGAAGGGCAACATATAGGATGAAAGAAAATGATTTCCCTCTCTTTAACCATGTATCAATGACTACATATTGTTCACATATTAATGTGTCAAATAAGATATTTTTGTGTAGAAGAATAACAACAGAAATTGCAGTAGTTACTTGTCAGGGCATTGAGTCTAAGTTTAAATTTGAGCAGAAAATTAGGTCTGCTACATCAGCCATGTTTTAAGATATTTAACTGTGTGGTGCTGTAGCCATAATTAATATGATGGATTCATATTTATTATATTGTTGAAAAAAGATTGATAGATAACAAATGAGCAGATAAAAATCGACCTTATGCAAAATGAATATCAATACATCTGTTAACTTATTTTGGGTTTAAAAAAAGTTCTGATGCCAAGTTCATAACAGTTTGTAAATTTATTTGATATAAGAACTCTACAAAACGGACCAAAATGTATCAGAATGTTCGAAAATCAATCAGTCTTATACATGTAAAGTATTCATGCACTGCCTTTATGTCTTTTGATATTTGACACAGCTCTGTTGGAATGTTAAATGATGTGTGTCTGATACAAGTACATTGCATTTTGCTACTAAAATTATTGTAAAAGTTTGAAAATGATTAAGAAATGTCTAAAGCCAACTAATCGTAAATAAATAAAAACCATTAATGTGTATTTAATTAGTAATTAAACAATGTTGCATGTGTCATTTAATCATTAATTACACACAAATTATAAACAAAATTAGTTGTGCTTAAATTTAAGTTGTGCTTTAAATTTTAATAAGTTTCAGTTTCAAATGTGTAGTTTAATAAATGCTGCAAAAATGCATCTTATTGTGTGCTCCATTTCAATGTCATGCAAAGGTTATCTCTATTAGGTAAAAAGATCTAAAGAGCTTACGTTTGTACTGTTACACAGCTACTTTTGCATATGTACTATTTCTGTACTAAAAATTTGTAGTACTGGAAATTTACTTTTAATATTCAGTACTATTTTGTTACTCTAAAATTATTGTAATATTTAGGTACCTGTATTTTACAGTACTTTATTTGTACTTGAAATTTAGGTACTACAGATTTTTGGTTACTACCGTTACAATTTCAGCATTTTGAAAGTTTTTCTATTTCAAATCTCTTAAAGTTATGATTTTCAAACATGGAATATTGTATTATTTCTGTACCAAAATATTTAGTACAAATCAAGTACTGTAAGTACTGTAAAATACAAGTACCTAAATATTACAATAGTTTTAAAGTAAAGAAATAGTACTAGATATTAAAAGTAAATTTCCAGTACTGCATTTTTTTAGTACAGAAATAGTACCTATGCAAAAGTAGCTGTGTATATACAGAGTCAACATTAAACTTTTGTATTCATATTCTTACTTCTCTTTATGTATATAGTACCTGTTAGCATTCTAATAATGCACTTCTTTGAAGAATACAAAAAATAAAATTGAATTTTATCCCGTCAAACAAACAGTAAAAAATGTCATCTGAACAATATTTCAAATGATAAATAGCTTATTTTAATTGCATTATGGATTTTTTTATGGTTCCAAAAAAAGGAATTTTATCAACAATGTCGAACAGGATGGTTTTATCTTCATGTTTATAAAACAATGAATAAGTGTGCCATTTTAAACGGAGACTAAAGTGTTTAAGAGTACAACAATTTATCTATCCTGATAACTCCCTCCCTAAACAAGACGAATTACTGTCTTAACTTGCATTGGTTGGATTATTTTCATTTTACATTGTATGTTTATGTGTGAAATTTTATTCATTTAACAATGTTAATCAATTCTTCAATATCCCCTTTTTTAGCTCACCTGGCCCGAAGGGCCAAGTGAGCTTTTCCCATCACTTGGCGTCCGGCGTCCGTCGTCGTCGTCGTCGTCGTCGTCCGTCGTCTGTCGTCCGTCGTCGTTAACTTTTACAAAAATCTTCTCCTCTGAAACTACTGGGCCAAATTAAACCAAACTTGGTTACAATCATCATTGGGGTATCTAGTTTAAAAAATGTGTGGCGTGACCCGGCCAACCAACCAAGATGGCCGCCATGGCTAAAAATAGAACATAGGGGTAAAATGCAGTTTTTGGCTTATAACTCAAAAACCAAAGCATTTAGAGCAAATCTGACATGGGGTAAAATTGTTTATCAGGTCAAGATCTATCTGCCCTCAAATTTTCAAATGAATGCGACAACCCGTTATTGGGTTGCTGCCCCAGAACTGGTAATTTTTGGGAATTTTTGCTGTTTTTGGCTATTATCTTGAATATTATTATAGATAGAGATAAACTGTAAACAGCAATAATGTTCAGCAAAATAAGATTTACAAATAAGTCAACATGACCAAAATGGTTAGTTGACCCCTTTAGGAGTTATTGACCTTTATAGTCAATTTTAAACCATTTTTTCGTAAATCTTAGTAATCTTTTACAAAAATCTTCTCCTCTGAAACTACTGGGACAAATTAATCCAAACTTGGCCATAATCATCTTTGGGATATCTAGTTTAAAAAATGTGTGGCGTGACCCGGCCAACCAACCAAAATGGCCGCCATGGCTAAAAATAGAACATAGGGGTAAAATGCAGTTTTTGGCTTATAACTCAAAAACCAAAGCATTTAGAGCAAATCTGACATGCGGTAAAAGTGTTTATCAGGTCAAGATCTATCTGTCCTGAAATTTTCAGATGAATTGGACAACCTGTTGTTGGGTTGCTGCCCCTGAATTGCTAATTTTAAGGAAATTTTGCTGTTTTTGGTTATTATCTTGAATATTATTATAGATAGAGATAAACTGTAAACAGCAATAATGTTCAGCAAAGTAAGATTTACAAATAAGTCAACATGACCAAAATGGTCAGTTGACCCCTTTAGGAGTTATTGCCCTTTATAGTCAATTTTTAACCATTTTTTCGTAAATCTTAGTAATCTTTTACAAAAATCTTCTTCTCTGAAACTACTGGGCCAAATTAAACTAAACTTGGCCACAATCATCATAGGGGTAACATGTTTAAAAAAATGTGTGGCGTGACCCGGCCAACCAACCAAGATGGCCGCCATGGCTAAAAATAGAACATAGGGGTAAAATGCAGTTTTTGGCTTATAACTCAAAAACCAAAGCATTTAGAGCAAATCTGACAATGGGTAAAATTGTTAATCAGGTCAAGATCTATCTGCCTTCAAATTTTCAGATGAATCCAACAACCCGTTGTTGGGTTGCTGCCCCTAAATTGGTAATTTTAAGAAAATTTTACTGTTTTTGGTTATTATCTTGAATATTATTATAGATAGAGATTAACTGTAAACAGCAATAATGTTCAGCAAAGTAAGATTTACAAATAAGTGAACTTGACCGAAATGGTCAGTTGACCCCTTTAGGAGTTATTGCCTTTTATAGTAAATTTTTAACCATTTTTCCGTAAATCTTAGTAATCTTTTACAAAAATCTTCTTCTCTGAAACTACTGGGCCAAATTAATCCAAACTTGGCCACAATCATCTTTGGGGTATCTAGTTTTAAAAATGTGTCCGGTGACCTGGCCATCCAACCAAGATGGCTGCCATAGCTAAAAATAAAACATAGGGGTAAAATGCAGTTTTTGGCTTATAACTCAAAAACCAAAGCATTTAGAGCAAATCTGACATTGGGTTGAATTGTTTATCAGGTCAAAATCTATCTGCCCTGAAATTTCGGATGAATCAGACAACCCGTTGTTGGGTTGCTGCCCCTAAATTGGTAATTTTAAGGAAATTTTACTGTTTTGGGTTATTATCTTGAATATTATTATAGATAGAGATAAACTTTAAACAGCAATAATGTACAGCAAAGTAAGATTTACAAATAAGTCAACATGACTGAAATGGTCAATTGACCCCCTAAGGAGTTATTGTCCTTTATAGTCAATTTAGTTCATTATAGATAGAGATAATTGTAAGCAGCAAGAATGTTCAGTAAAGTAAGATGTACAAACACATTATCATCACCAAAACACAATTTTGTCATGAATCCATCTTCTTCCTTTGTTTAATATTCACATAGACCAAGGTGAGCGACACAGGCTCTTTAGAGCCTCTAGTTTCATTTAGCTATCTGATTAAAATTTACATTAAAAAATATCAAAGAGTTCATACAGTCACGCAATTTATGAAAAATATGGAATATCTGATCACCTTTAAAACGACTACTTAATTTTGGATATTTTCCTAATGGATCTTAAAATTAATCTTCTCATACTACCTGCTAATGAAATGAATTTCTTGATATTTTCAATTATATAAGGGCTGTTGAGTATCGAGAAAAAAGTCAACAAAAATACTGAACTCCATAAAAAAATCTAAATGGGAAGTCCCTTATTAAATGTCAAAATAAAAAAGCTCAAACACATCAAACGAAGGGAAATTAAACTCTTCAAAAATACATGGATATAAATTTTGTTCAAACAACTCTTATATTCTTGACTCGTTACAGGAATTTATTTATGTAGGAAATGGTGGATCAAACCTAGGTTTATAGCTAGCTAAACCTCTCACTCGTTTGATAGTCGCATAACATTTCATTATATTGACAAGAATATGTGAACAAACCAAGCACACATAATAGGTAAAAAAAAAGTATAGCAGTCAAAATAGTGTTATAATCTTAATCACTACAAGCAAATTAATACATCAACAAAAAAATAAATGGCATATAGACAAAGTGCATAGGCAAAAATGAAAGACAAGAGTACAATAGCCCTAAGAACACACGGCGTGAATTATCAGTAATTAGCCACGTCAAAAGGAGATTGGCAAAAACGGAATAAACAGTAAAGGTTTATAATTTACAAATACAAATAAAAGAACACTATAACACGTTTATGAAAAATTGGACAAAAGCAATTTTACGATAAAAAAAAATTAAAAAAGTATACAGAGGAAAATTTTATTTTTTCGTCATTTTTCAGTGTTATAGGATTTGAGGGACTTAAGTCTGAAAGTCCTGCTAAATATTGCTTCATATTACAATAATGTATTTCAAAAAGTGTTGATATGATTGAAAAAATGATTGAAGTGTACATATAATGAACTTTGGTATTTGGACAAACTGTTGTGTGCAGATAAAAAAAATGGTAAAGAATTGCTCATATCGCCTTTTCATGAAAGAAAATTGACACATAGGTTTGAAAAAAATGCATTGTGGTAGCATCTTTCTATGAATATATGTCATAGTAAATTCCATATATTTCCCATGAATAATGGTTAAATTAGAAAGTATAGGTATTGTTTGACATAAAATGCATTAATACCAAAAAAGTCATTTGGTTGCTTTTCACTCATAAGTGGTAATGATTTTGTTTTGATGGGTAAGAAGGAAAATAATTTGGGATAGATTAAAAGAGGGACGAATGATATCAGAGGGACATTCAAACTCAGACATGATATATATCAAGGTAATCCGATTGAATAGAACATTCGTTTAATATGAAAAGAGGATCATATTCTGTCATGTATGATGTGTATTGGGTATGTGTAATTTTGCGTTTTTCGTTATGAGTTTTCAATTGTCTGTAAATTGTCAATTTTCTACTGTTTATATTTCAACATATTTTCAGAGTGAAAAATAAACGAAAGTTGTCCTACTCCCCAAATAAAGTATTGTAAAGTTCAGTAGTCTGTAAATTACCTTTTTTTCTACTGCATACGTTGGAACATATTTTTAGTGTAAGAAATGAACAAAACTTGTCCCATTTTCAGTGACTAAAAAAAATTTAAAGATTTAAAAACTTTTCCTGTTTGTATAAAATATGTGCATACACAACAAAAACATACTAACATTAATAATAGTGAAAACTTGATTTAGTTTTTAGTCATAGTCATTGGCATTGTTTCTCTTGATCTTAAATCACTTTCAAAACACTGGGTTAAGGTAACTTCAGTTTTGTTCCGTTCTGTCTATGTATTCAATCGTTTTTATATGAACAATTCTTTTTGTTGCATGACGATACACATGAATTAAACTTAACTTGCAAAATTTCATAGCAAATGTGCAGACGTTTTTAAAAACCTGAGTACTGAATCTCATACAGTCTGGCCTTTTGGGTACTGCCTTCAGGTTGGTAACATCCAATGTAGAATGACATCGCACTTGTAAATATTGGACAGTACGGAAACTCAATTCCTATCTCTTTAATATTGTAATAGTATACCAGATTAGCAGAACTGTCAAGGATATGTATGTGATTGTCAAAATCAACTACAACGATGTTGTCTGACGGAGTAGTTGTTATATTGGCAATTTGCAGTCGTTTATCTTCTTTGTTTATGACTTGATTCCCAACGTATTCATTTACGATATCCCCACATAATACCAACACTTTACTTCTATAATCATCTGAAAGGCAATCTACAACACAGATATTCCCAGTATTGGTGCTGGTAATTCTCCAAACGTAGGAAAACATGTTTCGTTTAAATTTATCTTGCTCGTACACAGTCAAATGATTCCCCTCCTGATCCATTACAATAACCACCCTTCTTCCTGTCACAGGGAAGGCTTTACCAGGACTCATTGCACCTACAATAACCTTGTGGTCACTGGTTATATGGACATCTGTTATCCCTAATGGATCTGCACTGTATTTTGATTCACTGACTTTTCCAGTCCTTCCATTAACAACTTTAAGCTTAAACTGGCCATCTGTTATCAGAAGATCATTATTATGTGTGACTGCTATACCTCGTAGCTCAGTTTTTATGGTTGATATTGTTTGGAGAATATTTCCTTCAGGCTTCATTTTATGCAAGATCTTCATTGCATCATCACCTATCCACAGGGTACCATCAGAACAAGCAGCCATATATTGACAATACTTAAATCCAGTGATGAACTCCTTGTTGATTTTCATTGCAATTGCGGTATTGCTGGAACTTATGTCTTCATACAGTGTTCCGACATTAGATTGCGAAATTGTCCCAGATTTGAATAGGGGCATTCTGTTGTGGGAGCTATTGACGACTCCTACGTCCTGGTCGAAATATTTTGGTATGAGGTCAGTATTTTCAAAGAAGAAAGACATGTCCATGGTAGTAAGTATTTCTTCAATTGTTTCCAACTTATTTTCCTCTAGTTGTCTTCTTGTTAAGACCTTTTTCTTTTCTTTAGAAATTGATTCTCTGATACGTGTCATATTTTTATTAACTTCTTCTATGAGTCTGCAAGCATATCTATCTACCTCTTTTTTAAGTGCATCCCTTTGATGTTGAATATCTTGAAGGGTCTTCTGACAATTGGAACTTTCCCTAACTAATATTTGATCAAGTGTGTTATCCCCTTCACCAAGCCTCGTCTCATTCATTTTTAATTTTCTTTTTCTATTTTTCAGCCATTCTACTTTCATTTCATATGCTTCTTTTATTTCAATGAAAGTGTGTCCAGCATGACCCTTTGTTATGCAGCTTGGACACGCAGGTTTATCACAACTACTGCAGAAAATACAGCAATATTGTGTTGTGTGTATTTTACACTTAATGTTTGTAAAGTCTTGGTGTCTAACACCACCACTCACTCCTACCTGTTTTATATCAACTATTGTGTGGTCTTTAGCGTTTTTAAACTTTGGATGAACTTTATCACAACACTTATTACACA
Source organism: Mytilus galloprovincialis (assembly GCF_965363235.1). Taxonomy (NCBI): domain Eukaryota; kingdom Metazoa; phylum Mollusca; class Bivalvia; order Mytilida; family Mytilidae; genus Mytilus; species Mytilus galloprovincialis. The sequence continues at coordinate 11,016,561 of NC_134846.1, forward strand.
TTAGCAAGTCACAATCAAGGCATTTCCATTTTAATTTGGTGTCTGATTCACATAGGTTACAAGCAATAATATCCTGAGCTTTGGATAACGCCATCTTGTACAAGTTTTTCACTTCCTTGATTTCACAGATTAAAGATCAGCGACCCAAATATGATATTATATCTATATTTAGCATGTTTAGATTTAAATATCGTATACCTTGAGTTTCATTGATAAAAACCCATACAAAAACTATATTTGGATACTAATTAAGCATTGATTTTTTTTAGTTTTAAAACAAACGTTGATAATGCCTATCGTCTATTGTGTAACGTGATCGAGGGGAGGTCAACACCGACACAGACGGACGGACATAGCCATCTATGGCACGACAATATATCCTGTGGTAAATTCCCAGTAACTAAATAATACGGTATTTATATATACAAGTTTATTAACAAATGTACATTACTTCAGACACATTGACAAAGTAAGCTACAAAGTTTAAACATATAAACTTTAAATACAAGTCCTCCAGAATCTAACTGATTCAAGACTTCAAGGAATACACATCCTTACAGTATCACAGCTGATACACAATCTGCCAGTCTTTTGACCAACTGACCTTAACATAGAGTTTAATTACTTCATCTCTAGACAAACAAATAGGCATAGCTAATTTTATTACCCTACACACCAGGACATCGTTTCTGGTCTTAATCACATCTGACAGTTCAACTTTAACTGCAGATAATAAACTAGCAACTTGTCAAATTAGCCTTGCGTCATTAATTTTCTCTGTACACAAAATAAACAGTTATAAAGCCAAACTAACTAGAGGTCAATATTTACAGAACATTAAAATATTACAATTGCATGTGAATGTGAAATCTGTTTTAAAACGGAACAATCGAATTCCTGATTAATTGATAATAAGATTTTTATTTCACCATTATGTCTTTTCCATGAGAATATATATACCAGCTTTAAAAATGTCATTTTGGGCATATAATTATGCAAAATGACACAGAATAATTCTTGAATGATAACAACAAAAGAAGAAGGTGCCAAATTGCTAATATGGCTTAGATTTATCCCAAGTTTCCTTTAATTATTATACGGAATTACCAGATATATATATGAATACACAACAATGAAACGAGAAAGGTTTACTTTGAAACCTTACAGATTGCACTTCTTTAAATAGAAGCAATGCAATTTCACATAGGGACTCCTATGATGACTAAAACAGTGCCACTTTTACTATGAAGTATATAGTGAAACAAACAAACACATTGAATGATTGATTTGAAACGACTTTCCTTTAACTTTTACACCCCTTAGCTCAGACCAAATGGAGTCAAAATCATTTAAAATGTTTAAAAATTTGTTTAATCAGTATATATTTTTCTTTGTTATTATTTCTGTTTTGATAAAAAAAAAAAGAAATTGAAATTATTAATAATATTATTATTAATAAAATTTGACTATTCTTGTCAAATCAGGCGTTAAAAGTTTTCTTTAAATTCAATTACTTTGTTAAAGATTTAGCTGTCAAATTCATGTTCAACGATTTGACTCATATTATCATATTACATATTCGACTTATAACATACTGAAACATTTATCAAATTATTAAAAGTCAAAAATACATAATTTACTATGCATGAATTCGATAATGCGTATTTACGTTTCGTGTGTATTTCAGTCTAGACGACATCTTATTAACAATCATTGTGACCTCCGAAGAATGCCTATTGTCAAAATCATTTAAAATGTAAACATACATAAAGATATGAATACACACTGTAGATAACGCATTCGTGCAGTTTGATTTTCTCGGTCTGTTTCATTTCATATTATAGGCTGAAACGATACGTTAATAATTGTTTTTAACTGTGTAAGAATACGTTTTGGGGGATCGAATCTTTACCCTTGTTTAATTTTCAATGTTGACAATATTTTCCTTTTAAAAGCCGAACAAGCTTATTTTATACATAGCATTCCTCTAGCTAATGGGTTAATTTGAAGTTCACATGAAAACGGACTTAATGAGGTCTAATTATTCACTTGCAAGTGAATAATTGATCAGCGGTATTTCTTTTCTTATTTTGACAAAATTGAATAAAACTGACTTCGATTAATAAATATTCATCAGATGCATTTAGAATGAAATTCAAAACAGTGCAGCTGTGGCCATTGATTGACACATTAAATTCATCCATTGACTGGGACAATTTAGGTGAACGTTTGTATGTAACGACCACTGCTCACTATGTACTTTTTGAAGACACTTAAACTATGGGGTCACCAAAGGTTCTCAACACATAAAGTAATTCGAAAAATTGATCAGAAAATACACGATGTTTTGATATATATATATTATATAAATCAAAACATAAAGGTTATTCCTGATTAATTTTTCGAATTATTTTATAATTAAAGGCGTTAAGAAACCTTTGGTGACCCCACAGTTTAAATGTCTATCGTAGGTACGTCGTGAACAGTGGTCGTTACAGACAAACGTTCACGTAAATTGTCCCAGTCAATGGATGAATTTAATGTGTCAATCAATGGCCACAGCTACACTGTTTTGAATTTCATTCTATATGGACTCAAACAAAGCAGACTAGATCAAAAATGAATACAACTCAAAATATGTAAGTCTTTCTATTCAAATCAGGGCGTTGACTTTATTTTCTTTCTTCAATAACTTTATTGAAACGGCAATCAATCATTTGACACATGTACAGAATCCTTGTATTAATAAAAAGACAGTAATCTTTTAGAGGATTTCTTTGTCTGTTTAATTAGTAATTAGGTTTAGTGGTTAGCAGTTTTCATTTAAAATAAAAAAATAAAAAATGGGCAGACATCAAACGTCAAAATGTAAAAGAATTATTGGGAAACTATCTAGATTGATATAAATGCTTCTGATCACCACGACTCAAAGACAAAATCCAGAGTAAAACTTTCAACTTATTTTCTTTGATTGCTAACTATTTCATATTTTACTGATAAATGTTATGTTAAAATTTCTTTTCAAATATCAGATATATGAGTTTGTTACGTTTGGAGTAATATTTTTTTCAAGACTGTCGTAATTCCAATGGGAACCAATTGTGCCCCACTTCTTGTCGACTGGTTTCTTTATTATTATGAGGCTGACTTCATACAGGAACATCTTAGAAAGAAAGATAAGAAGTTAGCGATGTCCTTTAACGTTACGTTCCGCTATATAAATGATGTTATCTCACTAAATAATACAAAATATGGTGACTTTGTTGAACGCCTGCATACGGAGTATATATCACCATATTGATACGATATTTCGGGCTTGTATTTCCTATCATGATTTCCTTCTTAGAGGATTTCTGCTCACAAGGAAGCTATTAAACCAAGAGTTCCAAATAGTGAAGTTGAAATCATCCCTTCGTAAATTTTACGGACGCCATCACGAGTTGGTTGACCGTTATGTAATAACCGTTTTACAGATGTTATCGGATATGTTCCTTATGTCGTAACTACAAAACCCTTCCCTTTTCACGAATGTGACCTATCGAATTAGACTATGTACTGGATTTGTAATAAAATAAGCTACCACCTAAGATCACCCCTAGTTTTTGGTGGGGTTCGTGTTGTTTATTCTTTAGTTTTCTATGTTGTGTCATGTGTACTATTGTATGTCTGTTTGTCTTTTTTTATTTTTAGCCATGGCGTTGTCAGTTTATTTTCGATGTATGAGTTTGACTGTCCCTTTGGTATCTTTCGTCCCTCTTTTGGTGGCGTTCGTGTTGCTTAGTCTTTAGTTTTTATGTTTAGTCTTCTATACTATTAATTGTCTGTTTGTCTTTTTATTTTTAGCCATGGCATTGTCAGTTTATTTTCAATTTATGAGTTTGACTGTCTCTCTGGTACATTTCGTCCCTCTTTATATGGATTAACATATAACATATAACAACGGTAAGTATCTATGTTTATTTTTATTTTTTACCCCTCAATAGCTTACAAAAGTTTAAAACAAGAATGTGTCCCCAGTACACGAATGCCCCACTCGCACTGAATCATTTTCTATGTTCAGTGGACCGTGAAATTGGGGTAAACCCTCTAATTTGGCATTAAAATTAAAAAGATCATATCATAGGGAACATGTATACTAAGTTTGAAGTGGATTGGACTTCAACTTCATCAAAAACTACCTTGACCAAAAACTTTAACCTGAAGCGGGACAGACGGACGGACGGACGGACGGACGGACGGACGAACGGACGCACAGACCAGAAAACATAATGCCCCTCTACTATCGTATGTGGGGCATAAAAACATAATAGAAAGGAAGGCTCATAAGTTCAAGGTCACAATCGTTTACACATGTATTTGTGTGTACAGTGTTATATCTGAAATATAACTTATTTCTTTGACATATGCTTCTGATATTTATACATGGTTGTAAAATCTTAGTATAATTATTCATGTACCATGGACTAGACATCTTTCACCTGCAAAGCAAAAAATAAGATTAAGGTCAAATATTGGAGTAATTTGTCAACCTCAACATGCTCAAAACAATATAAATTGACAAGACTTGTTAGTGCAACTCATATAGTTTATCCTTCGGGACCATGCTATCACCAATGATCAAATAGCTTAAACAAACACCCCTCAACATATATTCATAACAGCATGACCCCTATATATACTTTTGGCTTGGGGTCATGCCTATTCTTTAAACTGTTTAGGGAGCCACCTCTGCCCCATATATTTTAAAATTCGGCAAACGAGTACATTACAACATGGTCTGTAAATGCTACATTGAGCCTCATGTGAGATACATTGAATATGTTTTTAAAATCAATTTTCATGATAAAGTTAGTTCTTTACAATAATAATAGGTAAACGAGTACCATTTATGGTTTGCTTTAGCTAACTTATAACTTGAACACCTTGAGCATTGTTTGTTTACCCTGTCTGAACACTTGATATCTCCATAGTGTATTGGTGGGTCTTGTGTTGCTCAGTCTAGCTCTCTTTGTAGTTTTTAAGGCATATTTTTTTTGTCCTTTGTTAATTTTTCAATGGTGTTGTCGATTTAATTTTAAGTTATGAATTTTTCTCAGTGTCGTATCTATGCAAAGTAAAATCGTAAACCCGAATAATGCACAAACAGAGCCTTTTTACGGGTACCCCCTCGAAGCTCACGCGTTGTTGTCTCTTTGGTTCCTTCTTTCAGTCATTCTACTATATATTTTAAGGTAAAATCAACGAGAGATTAGTATGCACTTAACATGCTTAAGCCATTCCTGAGTTTTCAGTTTAAAATGTTAACACTGATGATGAATGAAGGAAAACAACTGCATGGTAAAAGTTTAATCTCCTTTGAATTTTTAAGTAATAACATGTAAATGCAAGTGCAATGATTCACCAGAGTGATATTAATTTCTTCTTAATACTATAGTTTCTTTAGAACATGTAAAACGTATGTTTTAACAATGAAAACAATAAAAATTTACTAATTCTATGGTAACCAATAATAAATTTCCATTTTTAGATGTTGTTTTTTTTAATCTGCTCTGTTTTCGGGTTCTGTTTCACTGATGTTTATCCAATATATCCGTTCATACGCATCAAAGCTTTTTTTCCATTTATGTGGAATGTTATAATTTATTGATATTGTTATATTTATAAATTAACTGTTTACAAAATTTAGAATTTTTTGAAATACTAAGGCTTTTCTACCTCAGGCATAGATTACCTTAGCTGTATTTGGCAACACTTTTAGGAATTTTGGATCTCAATGCTCTTCAACTAAGTACTTTATTTGTTTTGTTTTTGTTTTTGTTTTTTTAACTTTTTTGGATTCGAGCGTCACTGATGAGTCTTTTGTAGACGAAACGCGCGTCTGGCGTATATATAAAATTTAGTCCTGGTATCTATGATGAGTTTATTTACATGCTTCAAAATGTATAAAAAAAATAATAATGTAAGTTCAAGTTGCTCAATGTTTGTATACGGTTAATTTAGACAGCATTTAAAGCATTAATTCCAACTTATAAGTTGACAGTTCTTTTCTAGATATAATCTCCTACTGAGGATCAAAAATATTTTAGACATCTTGAAATTTGGACTTTCAAAATGAATGAGAGGTGACATCGCATTAAGCATTACTTATGTATATTTAAGGTCTTTTCAAAAGTTTACTTTCGTACTGAATTAAGTTTTTAACAATTTTAGCATAGTTAATTACAATGTTGGAAGATTTCTGCGAACAAAAATTATAAAAAAAATTGAATGATTAATTAGTTCAGCTAATTTTAAAGATCAAAAGTTGCTAAGACAGGGCTATGAATCAATCAAATTAAGGTCATCACTCAAGAAATTTTACGGTCGCCATCATGAGCTGATAGGCCATTATAACAAAAGTGTGTCAGAAATCATATCTGATATTCTTCCTCAGTCATAATAACCTTCCATCATTACCGAACTGTACAAAGAAATAACACGACGGGTGCCGTATACGATGCAGGAAATGCTTACCCTTCCGGAGCACCTGATTTCACTCCCGGTTTTTAGTTCGTGTTGTTTCGTATTTATTATTTATAACTATTGATGTAAATGTCCTTTGGTATTGTGAGTCTTTGTTTACTCCTTGGTTTTGATTGTATCTGTATCTTATTGATTATTAGACTTTGACAACGTCTCTCGCAAGACATGAAGTTTGTTAAGATTTTTTATTCTCTAATGAAATTATAAACAATACATATTTATAGTGTCAAGGAGGATTTTTTCTGAAATAACATCCTAGCTCCTTTGTTCTAACAGGGGTGATCTGAGCCGGATCACCCAAGTTTGAGTTTCTTTGTTATGCATGCTTTCCTTTGTTCTGTAACATTTTGGCGGGAATGTCAAATCCACTATAAAACTTATTATTAATTATACGGAAAAGACTACTATCAAAATTCAAGTAGAAAAAAAATTTAGTGTATATGCTGGGATTCGAACTCATAACCTTCAGCATATCAAGCAACGACACATACCACTTCACCAGGACGACTGGATACGAGCTTTTAGTAATTTAACATTCTTAAGGGAGCTACCATTTGATTTTTATGGGGGGGCTAGGATGAAAAATTTTGTCCTGCATTTTTTTTTAGTTGTAATCTCTGTCCTGCCTTTTTATTTTTTACTCTATTCGGTCCTGCCTTTTTTTTTTACTAGTTTATCCTGACTTTTTTTACACAAATTGTCATCCTGCCTTTTTTTTTAACAAGTTTCTCATCCTGCCTTTTTTTTTTACTCAAAACTCCTGTCCTGCCTATTTTTTTCAAATTTCATCCTAGCCCCCCCATAAAAATCAAATGGTAGCTCCCTAAAGGAAGCAAGATATTTTTAGATTTTAAGTGGGGCGAGTTGGCAGACCTTTATTCAGTGGGGTTTAAACCATTTTCGTGAGTTGTCAGACTGATTGTTCAATTTGATTTTACACTTTGTCCATAGTACACTGATGTCCCACTCGCATTTTCATTTTAGATGTTCAGTGGACAATAAAAAAAAGTCTAATTTGGCATTAAAACGAGAAAGATCATGTACTAAGTTTCATGTGGATAGGACTTCAACTTCATCAAAAACTTTAAGCTGAAGCAGAACGGATGGACACACAGACCGGAAATCATAAATGCCCCTATGTGGGTCATGAAAATAAGCCAAGGCAGCTATTTCTGCTTCTTCAATGTAAGTTACGCCACTGTCGATGTCATAATTGATCATCATCATGTAATTATGGATCTATTTTGTGAAATTTGATTTTAATAAAGTAGGATTTCCCCCTCACTTAGATTAGAAACTTGCAATGAGGAATACTTGTGTAAAGTGTAGAAAGGTCAAATGTGTCAATAATATTGCTAATGTAAGAGACTTGTGTATGTACTCTTAAAGATCGTTTGATGTTTTAGTATAGACATCTGATTCACGCAATCTTTGGAATAGGTAGTTTCACAATAACTTTGACTTTGATTGATGTTAATAATTTAGAAAGAGAATTCGTGGGGCATTTAGAAGACCCAGCAGTATACCATTGTTTTAAGGACACTTATGTAGTTTAGGTATCCAATACATGGATGAAAGATCCAGTTCTTCAATTTTGGTCGAATTGCAAAGGAACATAGATCAGACCTACCATTATCCAGGATTTCCTCTTTATCAAGTGCTGTGTGTGTATAAGTTGAGTTTCAAAGTGAATTGTCAATATCTTTTTATTTATCATGCAGTTTATGATATGTGATTTACATAAACCAGCTTTATCTGCATGAAACAAAATATTTGTCAAGGAGGTAGGACAAGTGTTTTGTAACAATTGGGTTCATTGATCCTGATAAAGATAACATCTTTTGATATTAAGTTATTTTTTCGTCAAAAACTGGTAAAATCACCTTTATTATATATGTGTGTTCCTGTTAAAACATTTTAATTTGGTAACATGCATTCCATTGGCAAGAGTCCAGTTTATCTTGCATAAAACACAATTTGCAAGGGGAAACAACTTATCATAAAAGTGCATCATATGATAATGAAATCAGAAATGACAGTGAGACAACTTATAATAAAGTGCATCATAAAATAATGAAATTAGTAAATGGCAAGTAAGACTAACTGGTTTAACTATAGTTTGAAAGTTATTTGATGTTTGCAGTCAAGTGCACCTGCCCCTGCATGATTCAAACTCACAGCCTCAGGGTTGACTGACTAGTGAAACAGTAATTCAACTACTTGGTGCATTCGGCCCCACTAACACAACAGGAAATTAACCAAATGTGTTGCCATCAGTTAACAACATTACAGACGCTCTGTAATAATGCTCTGCAGGGCACAGCTTGATACAACCAGAGAGGTCGAACCCTGAACAGTTGGGGCAAGTATGGACACAACATTCAAGCTTGATACAGCTCTGAATTTGGACTGTGATTAAACAGTTGACACCGCATAGGTTTCTGACACAGCATGAATGTGGTCTAAGAACTTAAAAATTTTAAATGGGACATTTACCTTTTGTGGTCAAATATCCAAAATTAAAATATATGGTTAGAGTCAGCATATCAAAGAACCCCAAGAATTCATTTTTTTATGAAATCAAATTAAGTTCAATTTTTTGGCCCTTTAAACCTCAATGTGGACCAATTTGATAACAGGGCCCAAATGCCACAAATCTAAACACATGGTTCGATTCAGCATATCAAAGAAAACCAATATATTCAATGTTTGTTGAAATTAAACAAACTTTAATTTTTGACCCGGATTTGGACCAACTTGAAAACTGGGTCCATAATCAAACATTTAAGTACATGTTCATATTCAGCATATCAAAGAACCCCAAGAATTTAATTTTTATTAAAATCAAACTAAGTTTAATTTTGAACCCTTTGGACCTTAATGTAGACCAATTTGAAAACAGGACCAAAAGTTAAGTATCTAAGTACACGGTTAGATTCGGCATATCAAAGAACCCCAATAATTCAATCTTTGATGAAATCAAACGAAGTTTAATTTCGGTCCCTTCTGGCCCTCAATTCCTAAACTGTTGGGACCAAACTTCCTAAAATCAATCCCAACCCTCCTTTTGTGGTCATAAACCTTGGGAGTTTAAATTTTATAGATCTCTATTTACGTATACTAAAATTATTGTGCGAAAACCAAATGTCTTCAGACGACGACGACAAAGACCACTACATAATCACAAAATATTTTTTTTGCGGTCTTATAAAAACAAGTTAAAAGTGTATACAGTGACAGATAAAAGAAAAAAGCTAACTACAAAAACTCTCATGTCCCTTTGAATGTAAAGATGACAATAATTTTTACAAATTCAATGAATCACCAGAGCGATATTGATTCATAATACTGTAGTTTTTAAAAAACATTTAAAAGTTATGAATCAACAAAAAACCCACAAAAATATACTGCTTCTAAGGTAACCAATAAATAATGTCCTTTTCAATAGGCTTTTTATTTGCCCTATTTTGTTATGCAGCCTCACTGATGTATACCCTATAGGACTATACCCACTTTCATTCATACCCATCAAATTGATATACAAGCTTTCCTTTATATATATTATAATTTATTAGACAGTTCATTCATAAAAGCAATCTTTGCATCATACTGGTTCCATTTTGCAGAAAGGTCAGCAAATCTCATTGGTTAAAACAAAATAGTACATAAATTTTCATTGGTCATAATTAATGAGATAAATAAAATGCTCCACATTGTGAAAATAAGAACTTATTAAGCCACTTTAAGTTCAATACAAAGCTATCACTTTTGGTAGAAACATTTATAATATTGGTAATACAAAAATCATTTAAATATAAAATATTAAAATATAATATTAAATATTCAATCATTCTTATGGGTCATTGGTGGAAATTCATTGTCATCGTCCAATCGTAATTGTCCAAGTCCTTTTAGATCCTCCCCTCCTGTTGCACCTTGGTCCATTTCCTGGTATGGTTCTGAATCTAAAAATAACAATAACCACAATTAACAATGTTATAGAAATGTTGTGACTGTACTAAATATTTGATTTCATGGTAAAATGAACACCACTAAATTTTGAACATTAATCAAATCAGGTGATCGGAACTATATGTTGTTTTTATTGTTTTTTTAGTAGGGCTAGCGTGGTCAATCTTTAGGTCATTCATAGTCTTTTATAATCTTTATAATAAACATTTTCAATGATATTCTTTTATTCTTTCTAAAGTGACAGGCTTGAAGATATATGGATATGTCTCTAACTCTTTATGCAAAATCTAAAAACAAACAAAATAATGGTTAATGCTGAGAAGACCATTCATAAACAACCATGTTTACACTAGTTATTTTGGAGTCCATTATAGCTTCCTGTCTGGTGTAAGCCAAGGCTCCATGTTGAAGACTGTACATTGACCTATAATGGTTTAATTTTTAAACATTGTGACTTGGATGGAGAGTTGTCTCATTGCCACTCCTACCACATCTTCTTATTTATATCTATAAAAGGTAGGAAAATTATTAAATCATGACATTTAAAGACAGTAGAAGATACACTTGAGTCTGGATGACAAAGGGGGATGTAGGTCTTCATTTCTATATCAGTTGATTTTCAAGGTCATTTTTTTCTATTCCGTATTTTTAGGGGTTAAATTATTCTATTTTATTTATATTTTAACACAGTTTTTCTCTTTTCTTTATATCATTTCCCAATTTTATGTATTCTTTCTTCAAAAACCAAAAGTAGTTGAAGGTGCACTCTGTGGGTCAACATAATTATAAACACTGGGTCTTATTCTGTACTTTCATACTGGAGATGTTGTTGTTTTGAAACTTGATCAGAAATCAATGTACATTTATTCTCATTAAAGCTTCTAGGAAGAGATATTCAATATATCTTCATTAAAAAATCCAGGGAGATCATTAATAACTCAGTTAATATCTAGAATAGAAAAAAAAAGCAGTCTTAATTCGTCATTCACAGAATCAGAAAACTTGAAGTAGATGTCAGACAGATCCAACAAGATAAATTTGAACTTATCAAGTGTTGCCAAATTAACAATTAATTCTATCTAGAGATCCTGAATAAAATCTGGACAACATTTTTTGAAGAACAAATGAATGTACAACTTACAAGATTGTTACGACATAATGAATGCAATGCCAATTTCAGTATAGAGAAACTTGACAACTTACATGGTCAATATATACTGCACATATTTACTACAATTTTGTAAAAAAAAAAAAAGCAACTAAATGCTATTAACAGATATAACTACACTTAAACTAATAACTAAGACACCATAGGTCAAAGAGGAATTGTCTATCATGACAGGCTTTTGAAACAAAAACTATTTGTTAACCATGTTACTTATACTACAAATTCAATTCATGTGAATTTTGCATTTTCCACCTGCCACAATAATCTGCCCTATTGGGCAAACTGAAATCTTATGATATATAATTAGTTTTAAAATATTCAATTTAAAAGCTCAAGTAATTCTATTAATATACAGTTGGTTTAATTTTTATGATGAATGAACAGAAATTGTCTTGTTTAATCTAACAGAAATTGTCTTGTTCAATCTGTAGGATAGGCCCAGACAACATTCTAGAAGTTGAACCCACACAGCTGTGTCCACTTAACCCTGGATGGGTGGAAATGATCAGATGGACATTAGCTATAGTGAAATATTGATGTAAGATATTCAAGATACATGTATTAACTGACTATACTATTACATAACAAGTTACTGTATATACATTTCAGTTAGATTGTATACAGTAAATATTTATGGTTTTAGAATAAACTGAATATACACATGAGCATATATATATTTACATTTGGTTAAATACTAAAATAATTTTAAGGAAGCTAGATTTTGTTATATACAGCAAATTAATTTTGCATACGAAACCCTTCTTATCTTTTATGATGATTTATACATTTATAATGTATAGCAAAAAATACTAATTTGTTTAAAATAATTATTCTACTATGTTTATGAAGTGAGTGCTTTTATATACATTAAATAATAAGACTCCTCTAGATCTAAATATCTTTGCTTTAATTTCTATTTCATTCTTTTATTTATTTCCCCCCTAAATATTGAAGTTGTAAAATTAAAGGAAATCTATATAGATTCTGTGTTTCACTCATTTATATGATTGTAAATTGCTTTGAGTTATTTCCCTTTAATAGCATAAGTTGCAGTGTAGGGATTGTTTTTTTATAGAAATTACCATAAAAAAATCATGAATTATGATCAACATTTTTCCCTCCAGTACAAGTCACAATCAGTAAATTTATGGAGATTCGAGCAAATTAAATACATATAATGATGCATGTTGTTTATGCAAAACAGTAAAATAACATGCATGATTTAAACTAAACATGACATTACCATAAAAACTAGCATTGATTTTCATGATTGTTCTTACAAATAAACTGTACTATTATTTAAAGCTGAACCAAAAAACACATGCTGAAATGTGTAAAATGACAAATGTGGTGAATGGACGATATATCACAAAATTTATTAATCCATTTATGGCACTTTTTCTTTTCTGTTAATCATTTGCATGCATTATAATTTTCAAAATTACCTAGTATCTTTGCAATTGAGTCTGATAAAAAAACAACATACAAATTAATTCTTATCTACATAAATGATAATGTTGGAAAAACTGTTTCTTATTTTGAATGATTTTTGTTACCATATTGTCTCAAAAATAGTTCTTACCTAATGCAACGAATAATAAAAAAATATATCAAAATTTTTCAAGTTAAATTTTGTATGAAAAAAAATAAATGAAAATGATGAATAAGCAGATAGTAAAACAAATGAATATGACAGCACTAAATATGCTAAAATTACTTAAAGCACAAAGTCATGTGGAAATTCAATATAATTCATCGAAAAACCAATTTTTCGTGGATTTGGTGAAAAAAGATGAACAACAGATTTAAATGTTCAAATTAGAACAAAACTGTTAAAATATTTGCCTTAGCTCCCATGGTGATATAGCCTTTCAGGGCTAAGGTGGCGTTTAGCAGATAGCAATCAATCAATCAAAATAGTATAAATTTTCGAAAGGTCCTAATGAGCAGAGTTATGCATTCATGATATCAAATAACCACAATGCAATTATCCCTTACTATTTACTGATGGAATAAAATAACTATATCAAGATGACACAATAGCTATATATGTAATATTTTACCAGTTTAATCATAAATCAGTTTAAGGTTTTTAAAGAATTCAATTAGATTTTTGGTACTTTTCTCTTGTCTGATTCTCTTCCATATTTATATCATTGTATGTTGCCTTGTATGTTCTGATTTTATATACCCGAGACCCATTAAGGCAGAAACTGGGTAATCACTGATTTAACTGATATGCATACTTACCTTGAAAAACATAGCGGTACTGTGACCAAAACTCATAAATGATACCTCTACTCAATTATTTGCAAAGGGAATTTGGGCATGAAAATTAGGTAGTGCACCATACCATTATACAGTAAAGGATCTGAGATTTTGATTTTGTTAAAATTGTGATGATGGGTTTAGGAGATGAAGCAGATACAAACATTTAGCCTTGAGATTTGAAAAAGTCTATGTCATCAAAAAGCAAACCCAGAGATTCTGTGAAATTTCAACAAAACTCTCTCAAGTGGTTTAGTTGCAGTTGTGGATATTAAAGTAGGACATAAGGACAATTGAACAAATGACTGAATGGACACAGACAGACTGAACCACTGACTTTCATTATACAAGATAACCTTCATATTGGAACAAGTATTTTTTACAAATCAAAGAGCAGAATGCTCTGAGGGATACGATTGCCATATTGTTTTCATTGACACATGTATAGCAGTTCTGCCAACTTTTCATTAAGCAAATTCGTGAGATTTGGCCAAAATAGAAAAGATCAAAGAGGAAAAAATTGATCCAAGGATACTGCTGCAAAAAAAGCATGAACATGCGTGAGTCTCACGCATTTTTGGCAGCCCTGGCCTTAATAGTCCAAATAATTATGACGTCTTGAAAGGCTATAACATTTTGTTTTCTTTGAAGCCTTACTTCGACGTCGGATAGTATTATTTTCAAAACTAATTCAACTGCACATGCAAAGGTAATATAAATCTGAATAGTCACTCAACTTTAAAAATAGCTAATCCCCGATACAAGTGTACGAGCAATGTACTTATTGTGTTTTATTTGTGTGCTATCAATTCCAAGTTTACTTTCCACAGCAGTCACTGAGAGAGAGAGAGAGAGAAGGTATTTCACTTCATAGTTCGAGATTACTCTGATGTCCGACGGCTGATTTACCAGACAAGCTGGGACCGTGGGGGACTTTTATGCTAGTATACTTAAATTACAAACTTAAATAGTCCCAGTCCCATATATTATATCAAGTATTATTGGATGCCGAATTGAATTTTAAATAGGTGCCGATTTGACTAGATGCCGATTAAACCAGGTGCCGATTTGACTTATACCCAGTAATCTCGGGACTATTCACTTCGTATCTTATCACCGTTAATTCTAGGAGGAACCCCATTTCCCAGTCCCATATATTATATCAAATATTATTGGATGCCGAATTGACTTTTAAATAGGTGCCGATTCGACTAGATGACGATTTAACCAGGTGCTGATTTGACTTTTTCTATGGGTGCCGATTTGACCAGGTGCCGATTTGACTTGTACCCAGTAATCTCGGACTATTCACTTCGTATCTTATCACCGTTAATTCTAGGAGGAACCCAATTTCCTTTGGGTCAGTGGGCATGAATCCTTCCGTACACACTCCTCTGTTTAAATTGAGATCGTTCTGAATATAATACGACGTTTATCGACTTCTAACGAGTTAATTTTTTCTCGACGATTTTGACGGGAAATACTTCTGAAAGGGAGACAACTCGAAACGATAATATGGAAGACTCCATTTCGGGCAAAGGGATGTTATAGGTAAAATTTCATTGATTTTAATTTAAATGATGCATATGATTTTAAATTATGCAACAACAATATTAAACCCTCAATAGCAGGCAGACATAGAAAGAATCCAATGAGTTTCAAATTAATTAATAAGCGGGGGATCCAGAACAACCACTCAATCTGATACCCCTTGAAATCAAGAAAACTATACGCATGCGCATTAATACATAAACAAACCCGCAACTTGCGATTTGGAACAAGAACGTTCATTTAATTTATGATATGATGAATGAGTCTCAATTTCTTTATGAGAGTACAGTATCAGTTTCATAACGGTAAAATATAGAAAACTCCACTTCAGTTCTTATATGACAGAAATAGAATTATCGGAATTCAAAGAACTCTCGCATTTATCAAAACTGGGGAATTCCCTCTGACGTGTTTCTAAATTTATAAAAACACTAAATATAAATACTGCTTAATTCTGATTTTCCGTGTTGTTAAAAACACGCATATAAGTCAAGGGAAAAATCAAAAATGAAGATTATGAGAAGAACATTACAGGAAAGTTGTTTATGTTCAATCCTTTTGCTTGTTTTTACCTTTTAAAGCAAGACAATCATAAGAATCTGAGATGTTGCTGAATGTTTAGAATAAAACGGTTGACGTGAGGGAATGAGCCCTGAGTCAACGGTAAAAGTCTACAGATTGCTTAAAAGCAATCGTATCCCAAAAAAACTTGTATTAAACATCTACAAGTAGAATAAATAGAATGGAAGCTTGGAATGTGTCAAAGAGACAACAACTTGAACAAAGAGCAGAAAACAGCACAAGGCCACCAATTGGCCTTAAACACAGTAAGAAAATCCTGAACCAAGAGACAGGTTTCAGCTGGCTCCTAAGTATATTTTTAACTTTGATAAGACACAAGACCTGGCAGAAACAATGCAAAACTATAAATAATGTTGAAATAAACTAACAACCAATCAAACTAAAAATAACTTATATTTGAGTGTATAGCAACCAATTTAACGACATAAACATGACTTATAATTGTAAGTCTTAATAAGGAGACCCTTTATCGTAATAAGAGAAATCATTACAAACAAGAGTTTGACCATGTGAAATGATTATCATGAATAATGCCACACAATGAACCATCTTCTTTTCAAAATGACACATGCTTGCTTGACAGAAGTGCAGACCTAAGAAAAGCAATACTAGCTTACAAGTCTCTATCTAAAAATAATCTGAATTCTATGTCTAAAAATGCAGACATTTAAACAATAGCAAATAAAAAACATGTGAAGCAATGAATCTATGTTTCTTTACCACAATACCAAACAAATCATGCATTGCCATCCCTTCTTTTTCAGAATGTTAGTAAGAAAAAGAAGAAGTGAATAGGTCAAATAAAAATCGTGTTAGAAACATAAAGTCTGCCTATGGGTTGAACACGTTCCATTTCGTAGGTGAAGCTTACGTTACCTGGGCCTGATAAAATTTCATCAATTTGTTCAACGGTTGCCCTAGGTTCACAATCTAGCATAGCACCCTGTGGCCCACCTTTCCTCCTGAGCATCTCGGCGTAACTCGTGCCTATAAGGTTGACAGAGTCCTCTCTCTGCTTACCTGGAGGAGCCATGTTTGTTCCTGCACCTACTGTGGCTTCAGGTTTCTTCACCGTTGAAGCATAACTTGTGGTTGACTGTTGGTGAGTTAATGGTTTATCATAGGGCGTAACTTCAGTTACATGGCTGTCCCCAGTTAGGCCATCTAACCTGAAATATTAACATCAAATATATTAACCACCGAACTGTTGAGTTAATGGTTTATCATAGGGCGTAACTTCAGTTACATGGCTGTCCCCAGTTTGGCCATCTAACCTGAAATATTAACATCAAATAAATTAACCACCGAACTGTTGAGTTAATGGTTTGTCATAGGGCGTAACCTCAGTTACATGCATGGCTATCCCCAGTTAGGCCATCTAACCTGAAATATTAACATCAAATATATTAACCACCGAACTGTTGAGTTAATGGTTTGTCATAGGGCGTAACCTCAGTTACATGGCTGTCCCCAGTTAGGCCATCTAACCTGAAATATTAACATCAAATATATTAACCGCCGAACTGTTGAGTTAATGGTTTGTCATAGGGCGTAACCTCAGTTACATGGCTATCCCCAGTTAGGCCATCTAACCTGAAATATTCATAATATATAAATCATCCTTTGAACTGGGCATCTTCTACTGAAATACAAGTAAATTTATAATGTGCATTAAATATCAGTTAATTTTTAAAAGACAAAAACCTGTTTTTCTCTTTTCTCCATCCATAATTGCTGACAAATGCAACAGCAAATATAAAATAGAATGATAAGATCATGATTGGGCAAATCTGTTTCTTACAACTACAATTACCCTAGAAAAACTAATACTGATTGATTGATAGGTGTTTAATTCATCTTTCACCACTACAATGCCATTTCATGGCAGTCAGTTTTTATTGGTGGATAAAAATTATATGAAAATTTACTTAATTTTCGTTAAGTTATCGTTACTTACACTAAATTTAAACATTAGAAAATTGTAGGATACAGTATGGAAAATACACAGAATAATCAGTTAAAACTAAATATCTAGAATAAATAGTAAAAATCTATAGTTCAGCGGATTCACTTATCTCATAGAATATAAATTTTCGTGGCTTAGGCATAAACAGCTGACCAATGAGCACACGGTACCCCCGTCACATTTTCAAAGAATAAAGTTCAATTACTTCTCTATGTCTTATTAGAAATTTATGAAAATCAAAAAGGAGCTTATGTAAATAGATACAAACAATTCACCAAAGTTTCATGAGAATTGCTCAAAGCATTTTTGAGTTATTGTCCGAAACTGGAAAATCACCCCTTTTTAATGAATAAAATCCCATGCATGACTCAGAAATGTAATATGTAAAATTTATAAAATTCTGAAAAGAGCTTACATCAATAGATATAAACAATTCACCAAAGTTTCATTAGACCTGCCAAAAGCATTTTTTGAGTTGTTGTCTGAAAACTCGAAAATCCCCCTTTTTATGGATAAAACCCTGTTCCTCGGAAACGTAAAAACTAAAATTTATAAAAAACGAAAGACAGCTCATGTCAACAAATATAAACAATTCACCAAAGTTTTATGCAAATTGGTTAAAGCTTTTCTGAGTTAATGTCCGACACGTTGACAACTGACAGATGGAAAACAGTATACCATAATATAACCCGTAAACAGGTGTATAAAAACTGTATTTCATGAGTATTTGATTCCTTGGATTTACAAATCTTGGCATACAATCATATATAAATGTTGTACATAGTTAAATATTTTAAAATATGGTTCTTTTGTAACTCATGGAATCCACAAAAATAAGTATCCACGAATAATAATGGTTCTACAGTATGTCAATATTTCAAATAAATAGTTATAACAATTTGGGTAAAAATCTAAATAATGATCTTTGCACATGTTAAATGAAAAACTGAAAACAACTAAATGACCAAAACAACCCTATGTTATGAGAAAAGTTTGCATGGCCCTTGAACTTAAACTTGAGCTTAAAGCCACTTTTTACAAAATCCTCACAGCAACATTTTTAATTTAGAAATTGTCTATTGCAAATAACAAACTTGCTTAGAAGTTAAAACAAATTTTCCAATCTTGAACAGTCTGTTATGGTTCCAAAAACTAACCTGTGTTGTCTGACTAGAACACACTCATTGCTATCTGTAGGGTCAAGGTTAAATATATATAAATATCCATCTTGAGATGCCACTAACAACCTAGGTATCTTCTGTATCCTGTAATATAGACAAAAATGGACCAATGGAACTCAAATATCTTCCAATAATATTTGTGTAAGGTCATCGTTATTATATATTCTGAACTTTTGTATGCATATATTATAGTGATTGTTGAGCTAAAGAATAACATCAATTTATTCATATATTTTATTTTCAGGCAAAACAACAGACAAATAATACTATCAAAATTTAAAATGAAATGTTCATAAAAATAAAAACATTTTAAATTTCTGACTACTGTAAATTCAGAAATTATTGCAATGTATTTATCATTGCGAAAAAGGCGACATCATTTAATCGCAGTAATTTAAACTCACATTTTGAAATTTTTTGTATGAATTATTATATTATATTATAGTCGCCGTCAGCTGAAATTCGTAGTGGTTATCAGTAAAAATAGTCGCAACTATCAATCGCGTTGACTCGAGATATAGTTTTTCACATTCCATTCATAAATCGCAAAAAAAAACCACTACTGACCTACCTTTTAAGTGATCACACTGTAATAATCCTGACCTGAGTGAACGCAATTGATAGTTTAGATTATTTTTACCGATAACTGCTACGAATTTCAGCTGACGGCGACTATATATGATATTTCTCAATATTGCAAAAATTGAAATTGCATTTTAATCTTAAATTAAAAAATCACAATTTTCTGAAATTACAGTTTACAGAAAATCATAAAAATGTGCAAAACTAGAATTTCAGCAAACGTACCTGAACATGTTTTTCATTTTCTTTTATTTCAAAAATTACCAGCATTACATTTTACTGATCAGGTAACTTTATATTTTCTTTTTAATTTCAAGAACTGGCTTTTTGCTAATACTAGACAACATCAAGTGCCATTAGCTCAGTTTTAAATGCTATTTAATCAAGTTAAACTGTAATGAAAATAGTATTTTTTGTTTGTTATGTAACTAAAGTGAGAAAAAAAAGATTTTAATGTGTTTCACAAAGCAAGATTAGTGCATTTCAATTAGTTTTTTTCAAATACTTTGAAACAAAAGTTACATGGTGTTAATTAGTATGTTGTATGTTCTTGCAGTAAATGTTTTGATAAAGATATCTTTCATACAAAAAACATATGTTTAACTTCAACACTTTTCACAGTGTACAACCTAGGGCATCATTCAAATTACAGACCTTATAAATGAAAGTTTGTTCTTAACTAGCAACAAAAATAACTCTAACTATTGTCTTAACTCTTGATAACTTACACAGATAAAGCACAAACATTAATTAACCCAGATGAAGGCAGTCTAGCTGTGGCAAAAGCTCTCCCTTGATGAAACAGTTCTGTAACCTGTGTTGGTAAATAATTGGCCGAAGTTTTAAGGGCTTGACCAAAGTATCCCATCCAACCTTGGGCTTCTTCTGTCTTACTGTATAGGACAGAAATACAATGTTTAAATAGTTCAGCAATAAATAATAGAAACAAAATTCAACCAAAGACTTCCTAATTTGTAGAGGCTATCTACAAGCTATAATGGATTTTAAAAACAGCAACTTAGAAATGCTGTTATATTACAAATATATACCATGATAACCCATTATCATAAGAAACAAGGTTACTACCAAATTATAACATGGCAATATGTTATTAACTTTTGTTGATGAGTACTATTGATAATAATGTGAGCAAATATTTTTTATAACTCACAATACAGATCATTTAAAAATTCGTAAGGGTTCCAGTGTCTCGCCTACTTTTGCTGTTAATCGCAGACTCAACAAAAATGAGGAAAAACATCAATAAAAATTTCCCTCTCGATACTGTCTTTTGATTGAAAGAAGCTTCCAAGCTTGGTAAAAAATACAGGATAGTTTATGAATCTAATAAATGTTTTATAAACTTTAACTGCAGACTGTATGTAATGTTATCTGGAAGAAAAACTAAGTCCATTTATAAGTAAAATACAGAAAAAGTGAATTTTTTTTTTACAAAATTTACTTCTGAATAATATCTTATGATCAGAAACAAGCTTTTGTCTAAGTTTGGTAGAAATCCAGGAAGTTTAAGAACATTATAAAAATTTTAAAATCTTAAACCACAGAGTGAATGTTTTGTTTCTGGCAAAAAAAAGTCCATTTATAAGTAAAATACCGAAAAGTGGAAATTTATTTTTACAAAATTTTCTTCTTGATACTATCTTATAATCATAAACAAGCTTCTGTCCAAGTTTGGTACAAATCAAGGATAGTTTATGAAAGTTATTAAAATTTAAAAAACTTTAACCACAGAGTGAATGTAATGTTTCCTCGCAGAAAAACTAAGTCCATTTATAAGTAAAATACGGAAAAAATGGAATTTTATTTTTACAAAATTTACTTCTGGATACTTTCTTATGATCATAAACAACCTTCTGTCCAAGTTTGGTAGAAATTCAGTATAGTTTAAGAAAGTTATTAAAATTTAAAAAACTTTAACCACAGAGTGAATATTTGTGGACGCCGCCGCCGCCGGAATGTAGGATCGCTTAGTCTCGCTTTTTCGACTAAAGTCGAAGGCTCAACAAAAATGTAATTGCATCATTTATAATGTTTTTTTTCTCAACTACCTGTATATCTTGAAAATAGAATTTGTTTCATGCTATCGCACATGTTCATTGGTGAAAGAGTTATGAAAGTTAAATAATTGTTTATTATGTTCACTCTTACTTGTCTTTTGGGGTTTCTAATTTGAAAACATGGACTGTCTCTGTACTACTGGAAGCTGCCAAAAACATTGAATCCACACTGAAAGCTAAAGAATAAATGGTGGCACACCTGAAAATAGAACAATTAAATAAAACAAATGTGAATTGGTTTGTACATGTATAATGATTGAGGGTTGTAGGTCAGTTAACTTTTGTAAATACCTTTGATTGTGGATTTATTACATTGGTAAATCACAAGTTTTAATTGTAATGTTTTACGCAGAGTGTAGAAATGTTTTGATCACAGTCAGGATTCTACTTCGTCAGAATTATCTCCCCATTACGCCAGTTCAATTTCACAATCGTAGAAAAGGAAGCCATTGTAGGGATGACGCGCTACCAATTTTGCCCATGAAAACTGATAAATTTATCCACGTTGCACCATTAAGATCCTTACATGTCCGTTGTATTTTAAAAGACAAATGTATCAACTAGCTAATGAGCATCAGTTAATGATCTTGTCTGCATTGATTCAACTTAAAACTATTGTCTGATTGGTTGTCAGGTGGAATTTTCGAAAATTCATAAACATGTAAAAAAAAATTCTAATTTAAAATTTCGTGGAAGGGCAGACTAGATTTTTTTAGTGTATAAAGACTATAAACCCTAGTTTTCACACACAAAAAAAATATATTTTTTCAAAGATATGCATTTTCATCATCCAATTTGAAAGACTGTCGTCAAATACTCTCAGTAAAAAAATAGCTATTCAAACACACCTTCTCTGTTTTTGTGACTCATTAGATAGGTATTTCACTTGACGCATATATTTCATCTTTTAGTACTGTTATTTTTTTGTGTTATAAAGTCAATCTGTAGCTTTGATATATAAAAATAATAGAATCTGAAGCGAGCCGATGTATGAAATAATCTTACTTTGTACGATATCAAGACAAAATATTTAACTCCCTGACATAAAAAGGTGCACTAGATTTTCTCTTTTCGATAAAATTGTTACCCATTTTTGGGAATTTTTTCTTGAGTCACATAATGGAAGGGCAGACACGAAAATTTTTGAACTAAAAGATTGATATGTTTTCAGTCCGTGGTAATTTTTCCAAAAAAATCGAAGGTTATGCATTTTCTTCATCCAACTTGGAAGATACCCATGTTGTCGACTTGAAATCTAATTGTTCTGCTTAACTATGTACTAGATAAATTGAAAACTTATGCAAATGGTGTTTTTAAAATAAAACACCTAGTAATTGAGTAGAAAATTGTAATTTTGTTTGTTTCTATTAACTTTTAAAAGTTTTGTCACTATAGTAAACAATACAGTACACATTTATCGCCTTCTCTAACAAAGAGCTTCGATTCTTTTGTTCTATTTCAACCGGGTTTCCAACTGATCAGAGGGTAATAAGAACAATTTGCACAATAACAGACAAACTCTACACTTAAAACTATTATTACAGACATCATACTCAAGTATTGATTCAACAAAATATTGTCACAAAATTTACAACCAGTGATATTGTTGTCTTTTTTTTCAAACTGCCTCTACTGTTTTGTTTTTTTTTGGATGGGGGGGGTGGGGAGGGGGAACGCATAATTTTTCTTGAAAATGAAAGTTTATTTTTTAACACATCTCCAATTTATTGCTGTCTTTTTTTCACAGTTTTTCACGTATATTTTTATTGACAGACATTTTCAAACTAATAGGAACTTTTTTTTTTTGGGGGGGGGGGAAAGAAACGGAAACAATGGTGGTACTTAATCATTAAAAACCATGTGTGTTACAAACACCATGATAATTCTGTTCAGAAACCTGGATCTCAAAGGCGCTTTCATAATATCAAATTATTAACATGAATACAAAATTTATATACATTACTACTGATCCATTACTGTTTGAGAAAAATGTAAAACTTATTGGGAGGAATTTCATGCCAATTTTTTAGTAATTGGGAATTTTCTTTAGGGAAAAAGCCGAAGATCGGATTGTAATTTGAGGCAAACAATATCACTGATAACTTATAATAACTGTTAGATATGATCCAAAGCTCCATGATGAAAGCCGTACTTTGACCAATATGGTTTATTTTTTACAAATTGTGACTTGATTAGCAATCATACCACATCTTTTTATATGTATTTTTAAATATTTTCTTTCAGAGATCATACATCTAACTTTCAATCATTTAATCCTATATTACCTTTCTCTGTGTAATAAACTAATGTAGAATCATTATAATTTCATGTGTTCAAATTTTTTTTTTTTCAGGGAATAGGTGAACCATGAATTTAATTAGTGAACGAAATACAAACTTCCTACAGATATACATGCAGAATTTATAAAAACAAAAAAAATCAAGTATTCAATTTTCTTGTATCCATAAAATTGGTTCCAATAAAAAAATTAATAAATCAACAGTAGTAATAAAGCCAAGAGGAAAACTTAGTGCGGAATGGAAATTGCTGAAAATATAAAATGCACAATTTTATTTTTCTTAATAAAATTTCTACCTTTTTACTCCTCTTCTGAATTCAAATAACTTTTGTCCATCGGGAACTGAAAACACTCTTATTACTGTTCCCTGAAATAGTAATAAGTTTTAATAATGCATGAAAAGTTTGCTAAAAAAATATACATATACCTTATCCATTTCAATAGTATTTAATGTTGACTTTCAGCTGATCTTGATTGACCGTAATCAAAATGACTGAACATAACTGGATAAGAGCTAGACAGGAAGGACCTCAACTAGAATATGCAAAATCTAAGTGAAACCTTTAGTCAGCATGAATTTTAGTATAATGTTTCAAGTTGATGAGACAACACTTTCATGATCAACTTCTGTAACTTAAATCTTAGACTTGATATGGGCGGATGAATTTACTATGGGGCATGTGCACATGAAAAATTAAATTCCCTAACCCCACAAGAATAAGCAGGGCATAAACATATATTTTCATCTAATCAGGATAACCATTTTTATATTCAGATATTCAAGATTATTTTTATCTAATGATCATTTAATTCTTAAAAATATCTACTGATGCTTTAAATTGATTTGGCATATCACATACAAATTTTATCAAATTTTTAAACATAACAAATCCATACCTTTTCTGAGGCAGTTGCCACTCTGTTGCCTTGAGCGTTGAATGCTATTGCAGCTAAAGGATTATCATGGGCAGGTATCATTGTAACAGCTCGCTAGAAAGAAAGAAAAACACAATAAAAATGAAATGTATGGTAATTGTTGGTTGCTGTTTCTCATTTATTGTTTTGTATCACTCTGTTAGTTTTCACCTTTGAATTGTTTTACATTTGTTGTTTTGGAACCTTAATACATGTAATATGGTTTTCTATGCTGTACAGTTTTTGCTCTTTGTTGAAGGCCATACAGTGAACTACTGCTGCTAACCTTTTTCTAGGCTATTTGATCTCTGGTAAAGAGTTGTCTCATAGGCAATCATACCAAATACCCCCCCTTTTTTTTTTTAAATATTCCCAATTTTTGTAAACCCATTCATGATAATGGTAATTTAAGAAATTTTTTTAACATTTGCAACATATTTTCATTTTTTTCTTAAATCAAAAACCTTTGAAAAGATACTTCATCTGTATTAAATGGTACTTGTTAGATTTTAACATATTGTAGAGTAACTTGTCTATAATACTGTTGATGAATTCCATCTTAATCAATTTTTTGTGGTTTATATTTGTACTGTTGGGTTGCTGTTTTGCAGACATATAACAATTTTATTGACAATTTGACAATATACTGTAAATTGAGAAATTTTTGCATGCATGTACATTGTATTATATGATTGCTAAAATACGGACAAGCAAAAATATGAGATTGATTATTTGACATTTGACAATGCTACATGCATTTAAGTTTGCTATCTGGGTTTTTACTTTTTATAAACTTATCTCATCCCAATTTTCACAACAATAGAAACCTAGCAAACATTAAACCATTCCAGTATTTCACTTACTAAGTTAATGGTATCAAATATCTGTACTTCACCAATCTGGTTACTACCAGGATAGGCCAGGAAGCAGTTATCATTATTTATAGATAGTGCACACAACCCTGTAGGGTTAGGGGGTGTGTCACGTATCGTATGTAAAACTTTCATATCTCGTATATTGTGTATATATAAACTTTCTTCCAGACATACTATTAACCTCTGAAATTATAAAAAAAAACATGTTTATACTTTATTCATCTCTTTAATTCTTTTAAATATCAATCTTAAAATTCTTACAGACCTGCACAATTGTTTTTCATTTCATCCAGTATAATTATTTGACTTCCTTTGACAAAAAAATGATGTGAACAGCTGCAAAATTTACGTCTGTGGTGCTTATTTGTGTATCAGAGTAATATCAGACAGTGCTGATGAAACTCAATACAGTCAGAAAGCCTTACACACATTAAAGTATTGGAAGGATTAGAATAAGGTTTGTTAATCTCTGACTTTATTGTGTTCTTGGTTGCTGTCTCATTGCTATACTCCCACATCTTCTTTGATATATAGAGAATAATACATGGCAAAATCTGTATCATATGTCGTATCATCCCGAGACATCAATATCAGCCCAAGGGCCTTTAGGCCCGAGGGATGATATTGGTCGAGGGTGATACGGCATGTGATACGGATTTTGCCATGTATTATACACTTTATCATATATTTCAACAGAAGAGTATTATATTATATGAACTGTTTTCTGATCCATAGCACTGGGTTACCTTCAGTTCTACTTTTGTCTTGTTTCAAAGGCCTTAAAAGAACTGCTCAATTACTTATCCGAAGCACCTGGGTTACCTTACAATTTGTGTGCTGTTGTTTTAAAAATATTTTGTTTATTATTGTATTAATTTGTGTGTTTTGTATTTTTCATAGTTGCATTTAGTGTGCCAAAAAATATGAAAACTTGACGTTCGTGACGTCACATACAATATGAAAACTCGACGTTAGTGACGTCACATACCAAAAGTATGGGTGTGATAAAGGGTAGGGGTGTGATAGTGTGATAAAGGGTATGCGATAAAGGGTAGGGGTGTGATAAAGGGTATGCGATAAAGGGTGCGCATCAAAGTTGTGCGATATTGATTAAACAGCAGGCTATTTATCACATATGCAAAACTACTGTATTTACTACTAAACATATGATAAATAAAAATATTAAATATATCTGTTGAATATATACATTTCATCAAATCTAGTAATTTTGTCACTTATGTAACTCCATTTATTTCCCTTACAAAGCTTTAAATGAAAAGAATTATGTGTCTACAATGATTAATGTATAATGAAGTCCAGTATTTTTCTCATCGTGTCATTGGTTCAATTTCAAATTCCTGTATGTCAAACAGAATTGTTAAAATAACTTTAATATGTTGGATGTAAAATCAGTATTTGTTACATGTTTGATGTTTCACAGTTTATACATGCTTTTTCATATTCAGGTAGTTGCAGAGTGCTAATATAAACTTCCCAACGTCTAGAGCATGAAATCAGAATTGGTTTATGTGGATTCCAATATATTATTTTTACCTGTTTACTAATTGTTACTTGTTTCCTACCTGTCTAATTCACCGGCTAATATATAATTTGTTACTTGTTAACTTATTATTACCTGTCTATTTAATTTAACAGCTAATATTGAATTTGAGTAACTGTAATTGCAGATTTCTGTCCCTTTTTTGAAATGACACACTTTAAGTTTACGAGGAGATGAGATACTGACAATGGCAACTAAACTACTGGAAAATAAACGTTCCACTATACACACATCTTCACTTTCTGAAATTGTAAAAAAAAATTGAATTAGCTCTTGCTGCGATAAAGCCTTTTTGCACAAATGCACATTATCTATATCTAGGATTGAAAATCCAATTACATGTTAACTATTTATGAACCATGTTTAAAGCATATTTCAACCAGATGCTCCGCAGGGCGTAGCTTTATACGACCGCAGAGGTTGAACCCTGAACGGTTGGGGCAAGTATGGACACAACATTCAAGCTGGATTCAGCTCTAAATTTGGATTGTGATTAAATAGTTGACACAGCATAGGTTTCTGACACAGAATGAATGTGTTCTAATGAACTTAAAATTTTTGTTTTCTCTTAGAGCAATTCACTAAGCTGTTGAATATTAATCCTCTCAAAAAAATGTTTGAAGAAATTTTCTTTTTTATTTATGAAATTTCAAATGAGAACCAGATGCTCCGCAGGGCGTAGCTTTATACGACCGCAGAGGTTGAACCCTGAACGGTTAGGGCAAGTATGGACACAACATTCAAGCTGGATTCAGCTCTAAATTTGGATTGTGATTAAATAGTTGACACAGCATAGGTTTCTGACACAGAATGAATGTGTTCTAATGAACTTAAAATTTTTGTTTCTCTTAGAGCAATTCACTATGCTGTTGAATATTAATCCTCTCAAAAAAATGTTTAAAGAAATTTTCTTTTTTATTTATGAAATTTCAAATGAGAAAAATTGAACCCAATTTTTTTAATCACATCCCCCTTTCCCTTATTCCAAAACTAATCTCAATTAAAATTTCTAATGGAGTTTGCAACAATAACTACTCATTTAAATACATCATAAAATATTAAGATGTAAAAAAACTGCTTGTTATCACTGAATGGTAAAGATTATTTTAATTTATCAGTTGGTAGTAAAAAGTGAATATACATTGTATATTGTATATAACAAAGATTTAAGTTGATTCTGGACAAAGAAAGATAACTCTAATTAAATTTCTTTTTGATATTTCACAATATTGTGCAATTAGATATTTCTTGCCATTGCGCAATACTGTGCAATTGAAAAGACTTGCTATTGCACAATACTTAATATAATAATTTTAGATCCTGATTTGGACCAACTTGAAAACTGGGCCCGTAATAAAAAATCTAAGTACATTTTTGAATTCAGCATATCAAAAAACTTCAAGATTTCAATTTTTGTTAAAATCAGACTAAGTTTAATTTTGGACCCTTTGACTTTAGTGTAGACCAATTTGAAAACAGGACCAAAAATGAAGAATCTACATACACAGTTAGATTTGGTATATCAAAGAACCCCATTTATTCAATTTTTGATGAAATCAAACAAAGTTTAATTTTGGACCCCGATTTGGACCAACTTGAAAACTGGGCCAATAATCAAGAATCTAAGTACATTTTTAGATTCAGCATATCAAAGAACCTAACTGATTCATTTTTTGTCAAAATCAAACTAAGTTTAATTTTGGACCCTTTGGACCTTAATGTAGACCAATTTGAAAACGGGACCAAAAGTTAAGAATCTACATACACAGTCATGACAGTTAGATTCAGCATATCAAAGAACCCCAATTATTCAATTTTGATGAAATCAAACAAAAGTTTAATTTTGGACCCTTTGGGCCCCTTATTATGTTGGGACCAAAACTCCCAAAATCAAACCAAACCTTTCTTTTATGGTCATAAACCTTGTGTTTAAATTTCATAGATTTCTATTTACTTATACTAACGTTATGGTGCGAAAACCAAGAAAAATGCTTATTTGGGTCCCTTTTTGGCCCCTTATTCCTAAACTGTTGGGACCTAAACTCCCAAAATCAATACCAACCTTCCTTTTGTAGTCATTAACATTGTGTTTAAATTTCATTGATTTCTATTTACTTAAACTAATGTTATTGTGCGAAAACCAAGAATAATGTTTATTTGGGCCCTTTTTTGGCCCCTTATTCCTAAACTGTTGAGACCAAAACTCCCAAAATCAATCCCAACCGTTCTTTTGTGGTCATAAACCTTGTGTCAAAATTTCATAGATTTCTATTAACTTAAACTAAAGTTATAGTGCGAAAACCAAGAAAATGCTTATTTGGGCCCTTTTTGGCCCCTAATTCCCAAAATGTTGGGACCAAAATTCCCAAAATCAATACCAACCTTCCTTTTGTGGTCATAAACCTTGTGTTAAAATTTCATAGATTTCCATTCACTTTTACTAAAGTTAGAGTGCGAAAACTAAAAGTATTCGGACGCCGGACGACGACGCCGACGCCAACGTGATAGCAATATACGACGAAAATTTTTTCAAAATTTGCGGTCGTATAAAAATTGAACCCAATTTTTTTAATCACATCCCCCTTTCCCTTATTCCAAAA
Organism: Mytilus galloprovincialis; assembly: GCF_965363235.1. Taxonomy (NCBI): domain Eukaryota; kingdom Metazoa; phylum Mollusca; class Bivalvia; order Mytilida; family Mytilidae; genus Mytilus; species Mytilus galloprovincialis. The sequence continues at coordinate 11,046,681 of NC_134846.1, forward strand.
CTAATCTCAATTAAAATTTCTAATGGAGTTTGCAACAATAACTACTCATTTAAATACATCATAAAATATTAAGATGTAAAAAAACTGCTTGTTATCACTGAATGGTAAAGATTATTTTAATTTATCAGTTGGTAGTAAAAAGTGAATATACATTGTATATTGTATATAACAAAGATTTAAGTTGATTCTGGACAAAGAAAGATAACTCCAATTAAAAAAAAATCTTGCTATTGCACAATAGTTTGCAATTAGATATTTCTTGCTTACTATTCTGGACAAAGAAAGATAACTCTAATTAAAAAAAAAATTGCTATTTCACAATATTGTGCAATTAGATATTTCTTGCCATTGCGCAATACTGTGCAATTGAAAAGACTTGCTATTGCACAATACTTAATATAAAAATTTTAGATCCTGATTTGGACCAACTTGAAAACTGGGCCCATAATAAAAAATCTAAGTACATTTTTGGATTCAGCATATCAAAGAACCCCAAGATTTCAATTTTTGTTAAAATCAGACTAAGTTTAATTTTGGACCCTTTGGACTTGAGTGTAGACCAATTTGAAAACAGGACCAAAAATGAAGAATCTACATACACAGTTAGATTTGGTATATCAAAGAACCCCATTTATTCAATTTTTGATGAAGTCAAACAAAGTTTAATTTTGGACCCCGATTTGGACCAACTTGAAAACTGGGCCAATAATCAAGAATCTAAGTACATTTTTAGATTCAGCATATCAAAGAACCTAACTGATTCATTTTTTGTCAAAATCAAACTAAGTTTAATTTTGGACCCTTTGGACCTTAATGTAGACCAATTTGAAAACGGGACCAAAAGTTAAGAATCTACATACACAGTCATGACAGTTAGATTCGGCATATCAAAGAACCCCAATTATTCAATTTTGATGAAATCAAACAAAGTTTAATTTTGGACCCTTTGGGCCCCTTATTATGTTGGGACCAAAACTCCCAAAATCAATACCAACCTTCCTTTTATGGTCATAAACCTTGTGTTTAAATTTCATAGATTTCTATTTACTTATACTAACGTTATGGTGCGAAAACCAAGAAAAATGCTTATTTGGGTCCCTTTTTGGCCCCTAATTCCTAAACTGTTGGGACCTAAACTCCCAAAATCAATACCAACCTTCCTTTTGTAGTCATTAACATTGTGTTTAAATTTCATTGATTTCTATTTACTTAAACTAAAGTTATTGTGCGAAAACCAAGAATAATGCTTATTTGGGCCCTTTTTTGGCCCCTAATTCCTAAACTGTTGAAACCAAAACTCCCAAAATCAATCCCAACCGTTCTTTTGTGGTCATAAACCTTGTGTCAAAATTTCATAGATTTCTATTAACTTTAACTAAAGTTATAGTGCGAAAACCAAGAAAATGCTTATTTGGGCCCTTTTTGGCCCCTTATTCCTAAAATGTTGGGACCAAAACTCCCAAAATCAATACCAACCTTCCTTTTGTGGTCATAAACCTTGTGTTAAAATTTCATAGATTTCCATTCACTTTTACTAAAGTTAGAGTGTGAAAACTAAAAGTATTCGGACGACGACGACGACGCAGACGACGACGCCAACGTGATAGCAATATACGACGAAAATTTTTTCAAATTTTGCGGTTGTATAAAAATCTAAGTACATTTTTGGATTCAGCATATCAAAGAACCCCAAGATTTCAATTTTTGTTAAAATCAGACTAAGTTTAATTTTGGACCCTTTGGACTTTAGTGTAGACCAATTTGAAAACAGGACAAACCAGGTGCTCCGCAGGGCGCAGCTTTATACGACCGCAGAGGTCGAACCCGGAACAGTTGGGGCAAGTATGGACAAAACATTCAAGCGTGATACAGCTCTGAATTTGGATTGTGATCAAATTTTTGACATTACACAGGTTTTTTTTTACACAAAACAAATGTCAAGATTTTACAAATCAATTAAAGATTTCTTCTTCAAACTTTTTAAATCTAAAATTAAATAGTTGACACAGCATAGGTTTCTGACACAGAATGAATGTGGTCTAATGAACTTAAAAGTTTTTTTTTGCCTTTGAGCAATTCACAATGCTGTTGAATATTAATCCTCTCAAAAAAATGTTTGAAGAAATTTTCTTTTTATTTATGAAATCTGAAATGAGAAAAATTTAAACCCCCCCCCCCCCTTTTTATCTCACCTGGCCCGAAGGGCCAAGTGAGCTTTTCTCATCACTTGGCGTCAGGCGTCTGTCGTTGTCCGGCGTCGTTAACTTTTACAAAAATCTTCTCCTCTAAAACTACGGGGCCAAATTTAACCAAACTTGGCCATAATCATCATTGGGGTATCTAGTTTAAAAAATGTGTCCGGTGACCCGGCCAACCAACCAAGATGGCCGCCATGGCTAAAAATAGAACATAGGGGTAAAATGCAGTTTTTGGCTTATAACTCAAAAACCAAAGCATTTAGAGCAAATCTGACATGGGGTAATATTGTTCATCAGGTCAAGATCTATCTGCCCTGAAATTTTCAGATGAATCGGACATTCCGTTGTTGGGTTGCTGCCCCTGAAATTGTAATTTTAAGGAAATTTTGCTGTTTTTGGTTATTATCTTGAATATTATTATAGATAGAGATACACTTTAAACAGCAATAATGTTCAGCAAAGTAAGATGTACAAATAAGTCAACATGACCAAAATGGTCAGTTGACCACTTTAGGAGTTATTGCCCTTTATAGTCAATTTTTAACCATTTTTCGTAAATCTTAGTAATCTTTTAGAAAAATCTTCTCCTCTGAAACTACTGGGCCAAATTTAACCAAACTTAGCCATAATCATCATTGGGGTATCTAGTTAAAAAAATGTGTCCGGTAACTCGACCAACAAACCAAGATGGCCACCATGGCTAAAAATAGAACATGGGGTAAAATGCAGTTTTTGGCTTATAACTCAAAAACCAAAGCATTAAGAGCAAATCTGACAGGAAGTAAAATTGTTGATTAGGTCACGATCTATCTGCCCTGGAATTTTCAGATGAATCGGATAATCGGTTGTTAGGTTGCTGCCCCTGAGTTGGTAATTTTGAGGAAATTTTGCTGTTTTTTTGTTATTATCTTGAATATTATTATAGATAGAGATAAACTGTAAACAGCAATAATGTACAGCAAAGTAAGAACTAAAATTAAGTCAGTATGACCAAAATAATCAATTGACCCCCTAAGGAGTTATTGCCCTTCATAGTCAATTTTTAACAATTTTCTTAAAATTTGAAGATTTTCAATAACATTTTCCACAGAAAGTACTGTTATAGATAGAGATAATTGTAAGCAGCAACAATGTTTAGTAAAGTAAGATCTACAAACACATCACCATCACCAAAACACAATTTTGTCATGAATCCATTTGTGTCCATTGTTTAATATTCACATAGACCAAGGTGAGCGACACAGGCCCTTTAGAGCCTCTAGTTTTTTCACATCCCCGTTTCCCTTTTTCCAAAACTGATATCAATTCAAATTTCTAATGGAGTTTGCAACAATAACTACTCTTTTAAATACATCATAAAATATCAAAATGTAAAAATGAGTTGCTTGATATCACTGAATGGTAAAGATTGGTTGGTAGTAAAAGTGAATATACATTGTTTATTGTATAAAACAATAAAAAAAACTTCATCAGCAACATTTTATATTGGCAAATTTCCAATGAAGTTATTTACATAAAGTTATTGGCAAATAAAAATAGAAAATGACATCATAGTCATGTCTGGCAAATGTCCAACATACATTATCTAAAAACATTTTAGATAAGATAAGGAAAAAAAGCTTTATCTAAAAACATTTTAGATAAGATAAGGAAAAAAAGCTTCATCAGCAACATTTTATATTGGCAAATTTTCAATGAAGTTATTTACATAAAGTTATTGGCAAATAAAAATAGAAAATGACATCATAGTCATGTCTGGCAAATTTCCAACATATATTATCAACTACTATTCTATACAAAGAAAGATAACTCCAATTGAAAATTAATTGCTATTGCACAATATTGTGCAATTAGATATTTCTTGCTATTGTGCAATACTGTGCAATTGAAAATTTCTTGCTATTGCACAATACTTGATATGGAATCCTGATTTGGACCAACTTGAAAACTGGGCACATAATCAAAAATCAAAGTACATATTTAGATAAAGCATATCAAATAAGCCCAAGAATTTAATTTTTGTTAAAATCAAACTTAGTTTAATTTTTGACCCTTTGGACCTTAATGTAGACCAATTTGAAAACTGGACCAAAAATTAAGAATCTACATACACAGTTAGATTTGGCATATCAAAGAACCCATTTATTCAATTTTTGATGAAATCAAACAAAGTTTAATTTTGGACCCCCATTTGGACCAACTTGAAAACTAGGCCAATAATTAAAAATCTAAGTACATTTTTAAATTCAGCATATCAAAGAACCCCAAGGATTCAATTTTTGTTAAAATCAAACTAAGTTTAATTTTGGACCCTTTGGACCTTAATGTAGACCAATTTGAAAACGGGACCAAAAATTAAGAATCTACATACATAGTTAGATTCGGCATATCAAAGAACCCCAATTATTAAATTTTTGATGAAATCACACAAAGTTCAATTTTGGACCCTTTGGGCCCCTTATTCCTAAACTGTTAGGACCAAAACTTTCAAAATCAAACCCAACCTTCCTTTTATGGTCATAAACCTTGTGTTTAAATTTCATAGATTTCTATTTACTTATACTAAAGTTATGGTGCAAAAACCAAAAATAATGCTTATTTGGGCCCCTTTTTGGCCCCTAATTCATAAACTGTTTTGACCTCAACTCCAAAAATCACTCCCAACCTTCCTTTAGTGGTCATAAACCTTGTGTTAAAATTTCATTGATTTCTATTAACTTATACTAAAGTTATTGTGCGAAAACCAAGAATAATGCTTATTTGGGCCCTTTTTTGGCCCTTAATTCCTAAACTGTTGGAACCAAAACTCCCAAAATTAATCCTAACCTTCCTTTTGTGGTCATAAACCTTGTGTCAAAATTTCATAGATTTCTATTCACTTAAACTAAAGTTATAGTGCGAAAACCAAGAAAATGCTTATTTGGGCCCTTTTTGGCCCCTAATTCCTAAAATGTTGGAACCAAAACTCCCAAAATCAATCCCAACCTTCCTTTTGTGGTCATAAACCTTGTGTTAAAATTTCATTGATTTCTATTCACTTTTACTAAAGTTAGAGTGCGAAAACTAAAAGTATTCGGACGACGACGACGACGCCAACGTGATAGCAATATACGACCAAAAAATTAAAATTTTTGCGGTCGTATAAAAATGAAGAATCTACATACACAGTTAGATTTGGTATATCAAAGAACCCCATTTATTCAATTTTTGATGAAATCAAACAAAGTTTAATATTGGACCCTGATTTGGACCAACTTGAAAACTGGGCCAATAATCAAGAATCTAAGTACATTTTTAGATTCAGCATAGCAAAGAACCTAACTGATTCATTTTTTGTCAAAATCAAACTAAGTTTAATTTTGGACCCTTTGGACCTTAATGTAGACCAATTTGAAAACGGGACCAAAAGTTAAGAATCTACATACACAGTCATGACAGTTAGATTCAGCATATCAAAGAACCCCAATTATTCAATTTTGATGAAATCAAACAAAGTTTAATTTTGGACCCTTTGGGCCCCTTATTCTGTAGGGACCAAAACTCCCAAAATCAATACCAACCTTCCTTTTATGGTCATAAACCTTGTGTTTAAATTTCATAGATTTCTATTTACTTATACTAACGTTATGGTGCGAAAACCAAGAAAAATGCTTATTTGGGTCCCTTTTTGGCCCCTAATTCCTAAACTGTTGGGACCAATACTCCCAAAATCCAATACCAACCTTTCTTTTGTAGTCATTAACATTGTGTTTAAATTTCATTGATTTCTATTTACTTAAACTAAAGTTATTGTGCGAAAACCAAGATTAATGCTTATTTGGGCCCTTTTTTGGCCCCTAATTCCTAAACTGTTGAAACCAAAACTCCCAAAATCAATCCCAACCGTTCTTTTGTGGTCATAAACCTTGTGTCAAAATTTCATAGATTTCTATTAACTTAAACTAAAGTTATAGTGCGAAAACCAAGAAAATGCTTATTTGGGCCCTTTTTGGCCCCTTATTCCTAAAATGTTGGGACCAAAACTCCCAAAATCAATACCAACCTTCCTTTTGTGGTCATAAACCTTGTGTTAAAATTTCATAGATTTCCATTCACTTTTACTAAAGTTAGAGTGTGAAAACTAAAAGTATTCGGACGACGACGACGACGCAGACGACGACGCCAACGTGATAGCAATATACGACAAAAATTTTTTCAAATTTTGCGGTTGTATAAAAATCTAAGTACATTTTTGGATTCAGCATATCAAAGAACCCCAAGATTTCAATTTTTGTTAAAATCAGACTAAGTTTAATTTTGGACCCTTTGGACTTTAGTGTAGACCAATTTGAAAACAGGACAAACCAGGTGCTCCGCAGGGCGCAGCTTTATACGACCGCAGAGGTCGAACCCGGAACAGTTGGGGCAAGTATGGACAAAACATTCAAGCGTGATACAGCTCTGAATTTGGATTGTGATCAAATTTTTGACATTACACAGGTTTTTTTTTACACAAAACAAATGTCAAGATTTTACAAATCAATTAAAGATTTCTTCTTCAAACTTTTTAAATCTAAAATTAAATAGTTGACACAGCATAGGTTTCTGACACAGAATGAATGTGGTCTAATGAACTTAAAAGTTTTTTTTTGCCTTTGAGCAATTCACAATGCTGTTGAATATTAATCCTCTCAAAAAAATGTTTGAAGAAATTTTCTTTTTATTTATGAAATCTGAAATGAGAAAAATTTAAACCCCCCCCCCCTTTTTATCTCACCTGGCCCGAAGGGCCAAGTGAGCTTTTCTCATCACTTGGCGTCAGGCGTCTGTCGTCGTCCGGCGTCGTTAACTTTTACAAAAATCTTCTCCTCTAAAACTACTGGGCCAAATTTAACCAAACTTGGCCATAATCATCATTGGGGTATCTAGTTTAAAAAATGTGTCCGGTGACCCGGCCAACCAACCAAGATGGCCGCCATGGCTAAAAATAGAACATAGGGGTAAAATGCAGTTTTTGGCTTATAACTCAAAAACCAAAGCATTTAGAGCAAATCTGACATGGGGTAATATTGTTCATCAGGTCAAGATCTATCTGCCCTGAAATTTTCAGATGAATCGGACATTCCGTTGTTGGGTTGCTGCCCCTGAAATTGTAATTTTAAGGAAATTTTGCTGTTTTTGGTTATTATCTTGAATATTATTATAGATAGAGATACACTTTAAACAGCAATAATGTTCAGCAAAGTAAGATGTACAAATAAGTCAACATGACCAAAATGGTCAGTTGACCACTTTAGGAGTTATTGCCCTTTATAGTCAATTTTTAACCATTTTTCGTAAATCTTAGTAATCTTTTAGAAAAATCTTCTCCTCTGAAACTACTGGGCCAAATTTAACCAAACTTAGCCATAATCATCATTGGGGTATCTAGTTAAAAAAATGTGTCCGGTAACTCGACCAACAAACCAAGATGGCCACCATGGCTAAAAATAGAACATGGGGTAAAATGCAGTTTTTGGCTTATAACTCAAAAACCAAAGCATTAAGAGCAAATCTGACAGGAAGTAAAATTGTTGATTAGGTCACGATCTATCTGCCCTGGAATTTTCAGATGAATCGGATAATCGGTTGTTAGGTTGCTGCCCCTGAGTTGGTAATTTTGAGGAAATTTTGCTGTTTTTTTGTTATTATCTTGAATATTATTATAGATAGAGATAAACTGTAAACAGCAATAATGTACAGCAAAGTAAGGACTAAAATTAAGTCAGTATGACCAAAATAATCAATTGACCCCCTAAGGAGTTATTGCCCTTCATAGTCAATTTTTAACAATTTTCTTAAAATTTGAAGATTTTCAATAACATTTTCCACAGAAAGTACTGTTATAGATAGAGATAATTGTAAGCAGCAACAATGTTTAGTAAAGTAAGATCTACAAACACATCACCATCACCAAAACACAATTTTGTCATGAATCCATTTGTGTCCATTGTTTAATATTCACATAGACCAAGGTGAGCGACACAGGCCCTTTAGAGCCTCTAGTTTTTTCACATCCCCGTTTCCCTTTTTCCAAAACTGATATCAATTCAAATTTCTAATGGAGTTTGCAACAATAACTACTCTTTTAAATACATCATAAAATATCAAAATGTAAAAATGAGTTGCTTGATATCACTGAATGGTAAAGATTGGTTGGTAGTAAAAGTGAATATACATTGTTTATTGTATAAAACAATAAAAAAAACTTCATCAGCAACATTTTATATTGGCAAATTTCCAATGAAGTTATTTACATAAAGTTATTGGCAAATAAAAATAGAAAATGACATCATAGTCATGTCTGGCAAATGTCCAACATACATTATCTAAAAACATTTTAGATAAGATAAGGAAAAAAAGCTTTATCTAAAAACATTTTAGATAAGATAAGGAAAAAAAGCTTCATCAGCAACATTTTATATTGGCAAATTTTCAATGAAGTTATTTACATAAAGTTATTGGCAAATAAAAATAGAAAATGACATCATAGTCATGTCTGGCAAATTTCCAACATATATTATCAACTACTATTCTATACAAAGAAAGATAACTCCAATTGAAAATTAATTGCTATTGCACAATATTGTGCAATTAGATATTTCTTGCTATTGTGCAATACTGTGCAATTGAAAATTTCTTGCTATTGCACAATACTTGATATGGAATCCTGATTTGGACCAACTTGAAAACTGGGCACATAATCAAAAATCAAAGTACATATTTAGATAAAGCATATCAAATAAGCCCAAGAATTTAATTTTTGTTAAAATCAAACTTAGTTTAATTTTTGACCCTTTGGACCTTAATGTAGACCAATTTGAAAACTGGACCAAAAATTAAGAATCTACATACACAGTTAGATTTGGCATATCAAAGAACCCATTTATTCAATTTTTGATGAAATCAAACAAAGTTTAATTTTGGACCCCCATTTGGACCAACTTGAAAACTAGGCCAATAATTAAAAATCTAAGTACATTTTTAAATTCAGCATATCAAAGAACCCCAAGGATTCAATTTTTGTTAAAATCAAACTAAGTTTAATTTTGGACCCTTTGGACCTTAATGTAGACCAATTTGAAAACGGGACCAAAAATTAAGAATCTACATACATAGTTAGATTCGGCATATCAAAGAACCCCAATTATTAAATTTTTGATGAAATCACACAAAGTTCAATTTTGGACCCTTTGGGCCCCTTATTCCTAAACTGTTAGGACCAAAACTTTCAAAATCAAACCCAACCTTCCTTTTATGGTCATAAACCTTGTGTTTAAATTTCATAGATTTCTATTTACTTATACTAAAGTTATGGTGCAAAAACCAAAAATAATGCTTATTTGGGCCCCTTTTTGGCCCCTAATTCATAAACTGTTTTGACCTCAACTCCAAAAATCACTCCCAACCTTCCTTTAGTGGTCATAAACCTTGTGTTAAAATTTCATTGATTTCTATTAACTTATACTAAAGTTATTGTGCGAAAACCAAGAATAATGCTTATTTGGGCCCTTTTTTGGCCCTTAATTCCTAAACTGTTGGAACCAAAACTCCCAAAATTAATCCTAACCTTCCTTTTGTGGTCATAAACCTTGTGTCAAAATTTCATAGATTTCTATTCACTTAAACTAAAGTTATAGTGCGAAAACCAAGAAAATGCTTATTTGGGCCCTTTTTGGCCCCTAATTCCTAAAATGTTGGAACCAAAACTCCCAAAATCAATCCCAACCTTCCTTTTGTGGTCATAAACCTTGTGTTAAAATTTCATTGATTTCTATTCACTTTTACTAAAGTTAGAGTGCGAAAACTAAAAGTATTCGGACGACGACGACGACGCCAACGTGATAGCAATATACGACCAAAAAATTAAAATTTTTGCGGTCGTATAAAAATGAAGAATCTACATACACAGTTAGATTTGGTATATCAAAGAACCCCATTTATTCAATTTTTGATGAAATCAAACAAAGTTTAATATTGGACCCTGATTTGGACCAACTTGAAAACTGGGCCAATAATCAAGAATCTAAGTACATTTTTAGATTCAGCATAGCAAAGAACCTAACTGATTCATTTTTTGTCAAAATCAAACTAAGTTTAATTTTGGACCCTTTGGACCTTAATGTAGACCAATTTGAAAACGGGACCAAAAGTTAAGAATCTACATACACAGTCATGACAGTTAGATTCGGCATATCAAAGAACCCCAATTATTCAATTTTGATGAAATCAAACAAAGTTTAATTTTGGACCCTTTGGGCCCCTTATTCTGTAGGGACCAAAACTCCCAAAATCAATACCAACCTTCCTTTTATGGTCATAAACCTTGTGTTTAAATTTCATAGATTTCTATTTACTTATACTAACGTTATGGTGCGAAAACCAAGAAAAATGCTTATTTGGGTCCCTTTTTGGCCCCTAATTCCTAAACTGTTGGGACCAATACTCCCAAAATCCAATACCAACCTTTCTTTTGTAGTCATTAACATTGTGTTTAAATTTCATTGATTTCTATTTACTTAAACTAAAGTTATTGTGCGAAAACCAAGATTAATGCTTATTTGGGCCCTTTTTTGGCCCCTAATTCCTAAACTGTTGAAACCAAAACTCCCAAAATCAATCCCAACCGTTCTTTTGTGGTCATAAACCTTGTGTCAAAATTTCATAGATTTCTATTAACTTAAACTAAAGTTATAGTGCGAAAACCAAGAAAATGCTTATTTGGGCCCTTTTTGGCCCCTAATTCCTAAAATGTTGGGACCAAAACTCCCAAAATCAATACCAACCTTCCTTTTGTGGTCATAAACCTTGTGTTAAAATTTCATAGATTTCCATTCACTTTTACTAAACTTAGAGTGCGAAAACTAAAAGTATTCGGACGACGACGACGACGCCAACGTGATAGCAATATACATGATGTACGACGAAAATTTTTTCAAATTTTGCGGTCGTATAAAAATGATACTGTTACACAATCATTGTTGTAAATATAACGAAATTTGATGTAACTGTCATACAAGTGAGAGGTTTAGCACAATAAAACCAGGTTCAATCCACCATTTTCTACATTTAAAATTGCCTGTACCAAGTTAGGCATATATATGACAGTTGTTGTCCATTTGTTTGATGTGTTTTATTATTTGATTTTGCCATTTGATTACAGACTTTCCGTTTTGAATTTTCCTTGGAGTTGAGTATTTTTGTGATTTTACTATTTACTTGCTTTATTCTTATGTTGTCTTGTTAACCAACTTTCCCAGGCTAAAGGAGGGTTTAGCACTCACAAACATGTTTAATCCTGTTAACCAACTTTCCCAGATTAGAGGAGGGTTGAGCACTCACAAGCATGTTTAATCTTGCCACATTCCTTATGTGCCTGTCTCAAGTCAGTAGCCTGTATAGTTCTGTGGTTGTTATTTGTTTTTTTCTGTCAAATTTGTTTTATTGTAAATTGTTTTGGATTATATCATTAGTGTTCTTGTTTTACTTTTTTTACAGCCAACTTTACAGTATGTTTTTTTCATTGTTGAGGACTGTACTGTAGCCTATGATTGCTTACAGATACTTCATTGTACTTGTTTTGAAATCTGGTGGATAACTTTCTAATTGGCAATCATACCACATTTTGTTTAAATTTTCCCATAATTCAAAAGACCAAAAGTATGTAGACATATATATCTTAAGTCGGTAACGCAATGCTAGGAAAAAATAAAAATGAGTTATCTTTCTTAATTTGGTTATGCTCCTTTTTTGGAGGATTATACACAGTACATGCCGGTAGAAAAGATAAATACGATCAACAATGGTGGACTTTTTGGTTATTTTCATATCTAAAGTAAGGGTAAACAAAGACAACTACATGTACATCTGAATTTGCTATTTCTTATACAGAAACAAGTAAAACCTTGTTTTTAACAAGTTGATGATGATTTTGGACTTTCTGTCAATTAAGTTTTCTCCATGAAACTAAGGTATAAAACATCACTAATTGTGTTGTCGTATAAACATTTCTTCATGCTGAATGACCCATTCTATTTGAATGAATTAATGTTGATGATAATTAATGACCCATCCAATAAATGGACTACCTGTAACAACAGATTATGACACATTGATTAACTTGGGGTCAAAAACAAAGTATATTCTAATGTCAGATCATTACAAAACAAACAAAATAAAATACAGTCGATCTTCAAAAGGACACTTGGGAAAGGGCGGGCTGACTACCCTGTGAAATCAGCATAGCTGGAACACTGATTATCATGATTATAAGAGAACATTTTAACATAATCTACTTATACAAAAATTGAATCTTAATCAGATTTTAAGAACAGATTTTATGAAATTCATCAAATGGTTGTTAAACATTTGATCAGACATAAAATGCTTGTTTAATAATTTACAATTTGGTCAGACAAACTGCACTGATTCATCTGAATGAACATAAATCAGTACTTAAGGAAGATCTTCCCTGAAGAAGGTTCAGAATTACACTCTACATGTGTGTACATACCACTTTCATAAATTGATTCTAATTTATCAACAGTATTTAATGAGTAAAGTCTGTACCAGGATTTACTTCCAACTGCTAAAGACCTGAAAAAACAATTATTTGATCATCATTGATATTTTTTTGATAAATTTTGTTTACAGAGTTGGTTAATATACAATAATATACAATAGTTAAAAATAATACTGTTTTTGTAAACATGGTAAAAATAAGCATTTCCTTATTCAAAGCAAATAATCAGAAAATATGACTTGTGACGATTTGTCCAGTGACTTTTTGTCTGCGACTTTTTGTCATGTGACTTTCTATCATGTGACTTTCTGTCCTACATTCCATTGTACATGTAGGTACTCAAAGTAATTTTTCAAGGTTTAAATAAAACAATTAAAGCTATCATGACTATTGTGTTCATTGTTATGATGAACCTTACATATATCCAGCTACATGTATGTTGATTAGTCGTTCACCTAAGGATATTTTTATCATATTTTTTCTGTAGACTTAGCTTTGATTTTTTATTATCATGTATTGTCAAGCTTGGTAACTCATAATTGTTTCTCAGCAACTCAATGTATGATGCTGTCCCATACTAAACCTACTGACCTTGTTTGTTTACATTCAAATTCCAATGTCGTCAAAATCATGTGATGTTAAATCATTCTACCCAATCAAATTACTCTATTGTCAATTAGGTGATTTTTCAGTCTACAGCAATTACATTATTCATTTTGTTATTTGTTTGTGGGATATTGCATTAAAATAGTTTTCAATAATTTGGGGTTTTATTCAACAGGAAACCTCATTTTTTGCCATCCCTTAGCTTTCAACATCAATGGAATTTTGTATGAATATTTACCTACAGTCGGAATATCAATCTTTTTATAATTAATCAATTTGTATTTCTATGAAAAATTGATGTAAATAGTTTTTAACTTACCTACATTTACATGTACCCAATATTCCTGAACAAAATTATGCATGGACATTGTTTTTTTTATTTTCCTTTCATTTTTGGATGGGCTTTTTCACGGGAAAATCGTGAAAGACATAAGGAGCTTGTCATTTTGAAATTCGTAAAAATACGATTTGCTTGAACTGTATTGCCTGCCACCATGGCCACAATATATTAATAACCCTGAATGGAATGTAAAAAGAGCAATGGAGGCCGGAAGTGGAATTTTGTGAAGTTCTAGAAGTCAGGATTGAAATGGCCATTAGAAATTGGCATGTTTGAGCAATACTTGACAATAACAATGAAAACATACCTTTAGACATGTTTTCTTATTCATGTTATTCAAAAGAGTAGAAAAATGTATTCTGCACTGATTATTTACGCTGAAAGCAGCGTAGTGCATCAATGGGAGTGCCAGTGTGGGCTTAATTCAAACACAAATACCAAATGAACTAACAAGATGACCGATTTTAGACTTGGTAGGATACAGTGATACATAACTCAAAGTTCCACAGATACTGAAATAGACTTCAACATGCAATTGGTGATTAGTCTTTAAAAAAAATAATTTTGACACCTATTTCCAATTTAAAGTGACTGTAAATTATGTAATATATACTATGACATATTGCAATAGATTTATTGACCATTTTTGCAATATTGGTCATTTTAGTAGTTTTATAATTTGTCCAAAAACTGTTCTTTCGCAGGAAATTACTTTGTGTCTTTTCATTTTAACAATTTAAGTCATATCAGACATGTGGTTCACTCCAGATTTAATTTTGCGCCACAAAGAGATGATCTATTTTTGACACTGGTGTCATCAGCTGACATAATTTTCAGGCTTTTGTCCTGTCATCATAGTCATACTTACGTGCAATCTTGGTTAAAATTAACGAACAAAAGGTCAGATGGATGGTCGCCGGATCTTATTGCTAAGTTCATTATATATTTGACCAGTAATTCTAACTGGTCGCTGTGTTTTTACCACTTTTGTTGTTTTTGTTCGCAATATTTTGATATTTATTTATTTTTGTCTGATGAATCCCAAATGTAACGACTATTTTGATTGGTTTGTGAAAAAAATTGTTTTAGAATGAAAGTATATTCTGGTAACGACTATGAATATATTCCGTTTCAACGTCGGAAAGACCATACAAATCCCCCTTGATGAAAGTCATGGGAATACTTCAATACTTAATTGGTACGGGGTGTCGCTGGAGTTCTGTTAGACTACCCCACTCATTTCATATAATTTAGATTTTAAAAATGTATACCTTTTCATATAATTTAGATTTTAAAAATGTATACCTTTTCATATAATTTACGGATTTTAAAAATGTTTACCTTTTCATATAATTTAGATTTTAAAAATGTATACCTTTTCATATATTGCATGCGTAGGCAAAACTGTATCCTTTTCCCATATTGTTTGGATTTCCCGTGGTGTGGTCTGTAATGTAAGAGTGGAATACCAAAGTGTTCAAAGAGAAAAATTGATTGACAAAAAAAGACGGGAACATGCACTGAGAAAATTGACAGACGACGAAGTTATGGGAACTTTATTGACCTAATCCATGATATATTTCTGATAGTTTTCCCCGACCTATTCACCTATTTTCAAGATTGAATTAAAGGTGACCTATTCCACCGGCACGTCCTATCAACTTGTATATATAAATAGTAAGTGACGGCCCCCGAGATAAAGGTATTCTTGATATTGAAATATTCATAAAAAATTTTTTTTTTTCAAACCAAAAATAACCATAAATAGCAAGATACGCTAACCAAACAATAGAAGAGACTATAAGGAATCGAGAAAATGATATTGATGGAATCATTTGAAAACGTAAAATCGATT
The DNA here is from genome assembly GCF_965363235.1 of Mytilus galloprovincialis. Lineage (NCBI taxonomy): Eukaryota > Metazoa > Mollusca > Bivalvia > Mytilida > Mytilidae > Mytilus > Mytilus galloprovincialis. The sequence continues at coordinate 11,062,220 of NC_134846.1, forward strand.
TGTATCCAAATTTTGAAGAAGGTTCTTTTTTAAAAGCTTAGTAAAAAAAAATTCAAATAGTTTTTTTATTTTACTGACAAAGCCATATTAGATCATATTAAATCTGTTGAATATGTAGTCTGCTATATAAATTCTACCAATGCCGTAGACACACCTCTTCTGAGTTAAAAAATCAAATCGAACATGCATACCAGTGACGGATCCAGGAAAGGGGGCCCTTTTTTGGACGATCAGTGCATTGGAATGGGGACATATTTTTGAGAATGGCTGGATCCGCCTCTGCCTAAATAAATACAATAAAAGTTTTAACTATTTACTGGCGTCCGAAGCTGCACAAAAACACCTTATAAACATAGATTTATATCGTCTTCAAGCCATTGTTCCACTACTACACTACTATTCTACATACTAGTACACTTGGTACAACAAAAACCCGATAATAAATTGTTCAAATAAGACCTGTGAAAATAGTGGAATCAATTACTTTTGGAGTGTCAAAAGTTCGTTGGAACTCCTTGATAAATTGCATGCGTATATTGGTGATTTTAAATCTGTTCAAAGTTTTTCTAACCTATATACCACTTTGTCTCATATTCTTATTAAGAAGAAATCCATAAAAACCTAATATAATGGGCATTTAAAAATCAGAATGGGAATATATATATATATAAAGGTCAGTTTTGATAACAGCAAACAAAAGAACTATGTCAATTGGACCTGCTTTGATACTATATATATATAACTTCCCTTGAATTTTTACTGTTTAACATTTTTGTTCACTTTGGAGATTCCGTATATCGTCCATAAAGTCCAATGGAAACTGTGCATTACTTATTGCGGACCTGTTCCTGCATTGTTATGAATTACAATTTATGACTAAAATCAGCAAAGACTCGAATCAAACATTTGATAAAAAAAAATATAACACTTTGGTTTTTTTGGAAGACATATTAGCTCTCAATATTGTCGACTTCAGTATGTACACTAAAGAGATTTTTCCTGCTGAAATGACTTGATATAAAGCTTATACTAATGACGAACACTGACCTTTCGTGGATCCTAATATCTATATCGTCAATCTAATTAAAAACCGATCTCTCATCGCTCCGGTTTTCTGATATGACGCGTGGGAGATCTAACGAAACCGGCTTTGAGGTCACATGTGAGTGAACTAAAAGTTATGAATTTATAAAGATATGCAAATGAGTTGACGACCCATTAATAAGCCAATCAAAAAAGTTTATGAATTATTTTGACTGACGATTTCGTCGTAAATAAAATGAGTTACATCCCTTTGCCTTACGTTAAACTTACAAGATCGTGGAAGACTCAATTTCATTGGTCGAAAAAGACACACCTACGAGGTCACTCACATGTGACCTCAAAGCGGGTTTCGTTAGATCTCCCACGCGACATATCAGAAACAGGAGCGATGAGAGATCGGTTTTTAATTAGATTGCTATATCGTTAACGGGAAGCTTAACATGCTTAATACCAAAACGAGATGATTTTTCATTTCCTTTACTAGTAGTAAAGTATCAGAAGTGGATTCTCAAAAAGTATAAAGATCTACTGCTTAATCTTAGATCAAAATCTCTGCGAAACGTTTAATATGCTCGTACATGTTCACACTATACAGACTTCATATACAGGAGTGTGCTCCTTACGCAGAAACTGCTCCAACAAAGTTATGAAGAGGAAAGATTAGAAATGACACTCCGTAAATTTATGGACACCTTCACGAATAGGTTAACTCGTGTTGTACATGTTATAACACTAATGTCAGTATAGTAAATAAAAGCTGTCAAATTTATTAAGTTTTGTGATTAAATTCAGAGCATTACCATTAAGACAGAAAGTAATGCTTTATTGTTATACGTATCATAATACAAGTTATCCGTCTTACTACACACAAAAAATACTGCTTTGTGTAAACAGAGAAATGAGACATAAATTAACAAGCTTTGTGTGTCAAGTCGCGCGACTGTATAGCTAAAATAGTACTACGACTTTTCCCATCTTTTGGGTAGCCCCTTGTGTACCCCCGGCAGGTGAAGGAAGTCAACTTGGGATCACTGTGATTGAATGTAAGAATATATTTTTTTTAATTTATCTATGAATAATTGCAGTGTGTAAATTTACAACATAAACAAATTTCTAGAGAATTATTCGAAAAGACTTTCAAAATTTTATTATTCTGGTATAAAATAACGGTGGGCATGGATAACATGAAAAAGCTCCGTTGGAAGTTGGTCATGATACTATTTGATATCAATTTTTAAAACAGAATGATAAAGTTCTAACACTGCACATAACTGTTTTGTCAAAGTTTTTATTAAACAAGGTGGTAAATTTAGAAAATGTTATTATTGTCGCAATGGCAGAATAAATAGTACCGTTTTCCCCGTGATGATTAATGCAGTATTATTTTTTTGCTATGTTCCGTTGTTTTCATCTTATATTTGCTGTCTTTACCTCGATTTTAGTTTGTAACCTAGGTCTGTTTTCGCTTAATCAATGTATAACTATTGAACATCAGTTTACTACTGTTGCCCGGTTGGCGAACACATAGCACTATCGTCCTGTCCTGTCCTACATAATGTCAACAGGGATTTTAATCCAATCCCGGACGATTCGTGGCTATAAATAAGCGAGATTATTCTTGAAGCTGAAAAAAATGTCCTTTATTTTTAGGATTGATATACTGATGATCTCTATCTCCTTTAATACAAAAACCAAAGAAAACAAAATCAGTGTAGTTCTCACTGATACAATAATTTTAGTCTAGAAAGTTTTTTTAATCTGAGCATCTATTAAACATTTTAAATGGGAACTAGCTACGAGATATATAAAAATCTAAATTTTAAGTATGATTTGTCATGAATGAAAGTGAAAGAGTGAAATAATTATTCCCCTTTAGCAGCCAGTATTGTTCAATTTTGTCAAAATAAGTTCATTTGTTTTTTACATTGTCATTTTGAAGCCTTTTATAGGTGACTATGCGTTATTAGCTTTGCTCATTGTTGAAGGCCGTATGGTAACCTATTGTTGTTAATTTCTGTGTCATTTTGGTCTGTTGTCTCATTGGCAATCATACAGCATCTTCTTTTTTTTATAAGAAACATTGATGATGAATTATTCACTTGCAAGTGGATAACTCGACCTCATTGAATCCGTATTCTTGTGAACTTCAATTTTACTCTTTAGCTAGAGATGGATAACGCATGAATTGTCCGTGTAAAGTTATTTAAAGGAACAGATCAGATAGAGGGTGATGTGGTGTGAGTGTCAACATTGAAAGTGAAAAAAGAAACATCATTTGAACGACTGATTCGATCCACAAAAAATATTCTTATACAGGTAAAAATGAAGATAAATATATATTTTTATCTATGATATGAAATATAAGACTATGAAAAATTTAAATGCACGATTTGCTTAATGTATTTATATCTATATAAATGTTAATATCGCTTATATGTTCATAGGAGGTGTTCGAGGGTCAACTCGATAGTTAATTAGATGTCGTCTAGACTAAAATACACGCGAAAGTAAGCTACATATTATCGAGCTCATGACCTGTAAACTGTTTATTCAATACATTCAATAGTTTGGATAATTGATTTACATTGTTATAAATCAAATGTGAGAATTCGAACCAAATCGATGAACATGAATTTGACATCTTGTGCCCCTTTAAACAGTAAAACCACTGAACAATGAATTATCAAGTCTTGTTTTTCTGTTTTCTGTTTTCAATTCAGACCATTTATTTACAGTCGATAACATTTGTTCGTGTAATGTGCAGACTGTTATTTACTTGAAAGATGCATCAACATACTGAACTGTCTGAAAAGCTATTCAACAGTAACGATATGTCTTAACAGTACTATATAAATGACTTTATAAATTGTAAAATTAAAATTCATTTACTAGTGTCAGTATAAAAAATTTTCTTCTTTTTTGATATCAGTAGAATGTTGTTGCAAACACTTTGAGTCCATTCAACACAAATAATCAAAGGCATTTGTTATCAAAGAGAAGATAACTTCAATATTTTTTTGGTAGGGGTGTGCCATTTTTACCTCAAAAAACGTACCCATTTTAATATAACATTCACTGAAATTCAGTACCTATAGTTATATAAATATTTAAGAAAGAATGACCTATACTTATACACAATATTTAAAATATGACCCATGCTTATATAAGCACTAACTCATCATCACTCATAATTCATAAATATACCAGCTACCTTTAAGTTTTTATATATGAATTGACATCGTTTGGTGCACATATCAATAGCATATTTATATATGATATGTAGATCATACCCCAAATCAATATACAGTTATCAAACGTAAATGCATTTTAATATAGGATGTCATTAAAAAGGAGGGTCATTTTTATATAAAATCTCGCAAAATTATGACCTATATTTTTGGCACATCCCCGTATACCCAATAATAGGAAGTTACCCCCCCCCCCCCCATGGGTCGATGAAACTGTTTGTGTATGCTTCGTTCTGAAGACCATATGGAACTACTCTTGTAAGAGTATATGTATTATAAGACCAGTATTTAAATAACATTGATATTGACATTTTTGTTAATAAGATTTTGAAATATTCGGGATTTTTTTGTTTGTTTTGAGAGCATGGTAGCAAACATATATTTTTAATTATTGTTGAAGTCCGTTAAGCGAGAAAAATAGAATTTGTCTGAGATACATTATCTTCAGTTTTAATTCAGTATCACCAGTTACAATATAACCTGGAGAAACTTATGTTCAATAAAGGAAACAGTAGTTTGCCGGTGTATTGTAAATCGATAAAAAGGGAGAAAAAAGATCGAGACCAGGTGCAATGGCACATTAAGCGTCACCTCTGAAGCTTGCATCAGCTGCTGTTCGAATCCAACTACGTCAGCAAATAGGCGGACATAGTTAGTATTTGACAAACAAATAGATCTAACATCAGACTTCTTTTTACAGGACTTCAAACTAGATAATTAAACTGTTATAGAATGACTTTAATCATGAACGATCAAGCCAAAACATTTGATATCCATTAATGATGTTTATATTTGAATATTCGAGAGCAATATGACCAAACGAAACAAATATGAGAATAGGTTTCAGTGATACACATGTTCTGTGAACTATACTTATGTGGTTAATATTAATTATTTCTGGTTAACAGAGTGGAATATCTTTTTTTCGTAAATCCGTCGATCTTCGTTAAAGTCATATGAAACGAGTGAATTGAAAAAAAAATGTTTATCCAATTCTTGAACCAATGCATGTACATATCTTAAACTAAGTCCTCTGTGCACGATTTTATCATTTTTTACGCAAATATATCATATAATCGTCAATTTCTTTTCTTTCGTCTGTTATGATTTAACAAATATGGCTGCTCATTAAATGCCGTGTTTTAAAGCCGAAGTTTACCGATTGTCACCTTATAGTAAACAAATAACAAAAAACATGGGTATTGTGCACGTGTTTAACGTGTATAATCAGATAATTGTTTATTTTAATGACAGATCCATGCGTATTGCGATCACCGGATTTTTACGAGGAGGGTCACGGTCAGGTCACTATGCATACGGAAAATATGTCAGCGAATTGCTTCCTGGAAGCAAGCAATTAAAAATAAGTAAACTTCTTCTAAATGTGGACAAATTAAAGAATTTTCCTCAGAAAAAAGTATATGTACATAAGTTGTATAATGAAAACTATCCATTTAGTTATAAAAAAGTAGTGCAAATTTTTTTTTTAATTTGAGGTTTCATATGACTTTAATTAATAGGCGAGTGACTTAATTAAAAAAGACGCTTAGTTAACGACTTTAATGCACCCACCTAACACACGGCTGTATTATATATCATTCGAAAGCTGTTAATCTGTACTTTCTGTTTTGCCCGGTCGTAAAAAAATCGTACGGTGCAATTTTTGTTAAATCAAGGTCAAAGGTCATGAAAAAACATTCCAATTTTTGCGATTACTAAATAAAACGCCATTTTCTAATTCTTGTACCATAAAATTTTCCAAAAGATCATATGAACTTTATGGAACATGATAAATTATTTCCAAATCAAACAAAAAATAAGAGATTCGATGCGAAAAATTTCCCAAAAATTGAAATTGATCACAAATCCTAAAAAAATGAAAAATTATTCAAAAAGCAAAATATATCTTGGGGAATCGATATTTGTATGCTAAAAAATAGATAAATGTATATGTTTTAGCTCAATGAATATTTGTTTTGTAATTTTAAGATGCAGTTATTAATTATTGTTCATGGAACAGCCTTCTATTGAAGTGTTTGCAGTTGCCCAAAATCTGCCATCTGCAAATAGCGATCATTTTGTTAATCTATGTTAAAATAGCACATCGCTAATTGTGAATATCAGGGAGGAGAATGATTTTCCATAATAAAAGAAGGGGTATTTAAAGTAAGAAAAGAATATATGCGAGGTAATTGAGGTAAAAAGTTGTTTTTTACGAAGTCAAACTTTTTCACTTTTTGTAATCATGTTTAAATGGAAACATTACTTTGCGACTAAATCGTAGGCAACATTGAAATAAGTAATCTTGTTTAGACACACTTGGTTGTCTAAAGCGGGATGTAAATGAACTAAATAAAATGCGGCTGCTTCTTATTTAGTTTAAAATCGTGTTATAGTAAGTCATATTTTAAAATGTGTTTAGAAGTTTAATCGCTTTAATTATTTGAATGCTTTGAGTATTTTCTACATAAGCTTTAAAAAAATACAAATGCATGTCATTGTGTATGTAAAACACTATAAGCAGTTGTGAAATAACAAAATGAAAAAGTAAAATACCCTTCCTGACCTCATAAGATCATTCGCTGTTTTAGGAGTGTTCGTTTTCATGGTATGCTGTGTTTTTTGGTATGTCGTTCGTCTCTTGGACTTTAATTTTATTTTGTTCATGGTTTTAATTAACTTTATTTGATTCATGGTTTGAGATGTTGATTGTCCCTTTGGTATTATTTTACTTTAAAGACATTAACTTGCAGTAATGAAAATCGGCCAAAAAATCACCTCAAAGTAAAGTGAAGAAGATTAACGCAATAATACAAATATCCGCGAAAATAACTTAATTTGCTCACGGTGATATATATATAGAACCAAATCGTTAGCATGATACATTTAGCCACACTAATCTATAATTTTTAAACCTTTTACTACTTGAATAGTGACGAAATATATCAAAGGGACATCAAACGCATAAAAACGAACTGACAAAGCCGGGCAAAAAACGAACAAGACAAGCAACAGTATACAAAACACAACATATAAAACTACAGATTGAGTAACACAAACCCCGCAAAAAAATTTTGAGTGAACTCAGGGGCTCCCAAAGGGTAGACAGATTATGTTCCACATGTGACACCCGTCTTAGTTTAAACATATTTATTTATAGTGGATTGGGAAACAAGCTTTTCAACTTAAATTAATCGCTTTCCACTTCGCGGGTGCGAGTGCTGCCTTGTAGCGGCATTAGCCTGCTCTTTTTCGAAATCTACAAAGGTGTGTTTAACGTGCAATAGATATGGCTCTCTCTTAACACGGGTCAGCCATTTATCGTCCCCTCCCGACGGACTTTCATCGTTTCCTCAAGACCATACTCACAAATGGTGTCAAGGAAGAGCCGAAAATTCAGTCCCTGAAATTTTCATCACGGAACGGGAATCGAACCAGGAACCTTTGTGTTAGTAGTCCGATGCACTAACCACAACACCACGGCTCTCTTTTACCCGTCTTGTGGCTCATGTATTTCTTACTCGGTGCCAAGCCTTATTCGGTTGTTGACATTCACGGCAGAAATGACGGCAATTTGGTTACGTCGATGGAACTTATCAGTCGTCATCTGGCGAAACAGATACCTCATAATTGTCAACCAACTCGTAGTGGCGCCATGAAATTTTCAAAGGGATGATTTCAACTTTGACTTTGAACTCTGGTTTAAAACGATTTAAACTACCATTTATCTTCAAATGTCTTGTACCAAGTCGGGCATATGGCAGTTGGTATCGAATAATCTGTTTCTTTGTATGTTGGCGTTTGTTTTTGTAGCAGTTCTGTGTTTCTGTTATATCGTTGTGTTCCTCTTATAGTTGATGCGTTTTCCTAGTTTTTGCTTTGTGACCCGGATTTATTTCAGTTACTAGTAAATTGATGACTATTGAATAGCGATATACTATAGTTGCCTTTATTTCAGAGGAGTTGAGGTTCAATGAAATCGGTCTCCTCCTTTAGTAGTATAGATATGCAGGCGTTGCTATAATGTTGTTACATAGAAATGAAAAGTTTATAGTAGTAAGGTAGTAAGGGGTGTTTTTATGGGTTGTTTTATGCTCATCTCTTTTGTCGTAAATCTTGTTCTCAACCAACCCTCATCATCGATTTCAATATACGTGATAGAGTAAACTATATCTTTTATTTTCAATTTCAATTGAAAATACGAGTCCAACATTGTCACAAATTTTGCACTATTCAGTGAGATGACATCATCTATATAATGGAAAGTGAAGTTTCAAGATAATGATAGCATCTTTTCTTGCATGAAGTCATTCTCGTATGAAAAATGAACTAGTCATTCAAGCTATTCAGGAAGTCTAGTTGTAACTAGAATCGTTGCGTATTAATGATTATTTGTTCTTCAAAATTATTCTTATTTGATGAATTAATGCATGTAAACAATGAACAACGCAATTTAAGCAATCAAGTAGTCAAGTTTTATAATGTGTTTACTAGTTTTTGAAATTCTTTGAAATTTCAATTTTCATCAATTTATTTTCTATTTATTTTGGGCTAAATTTTCAATTCACATTAAATAAATTAAAAGTCTTTTCACTACATCAATATTTATAATGAAGCTTCAAATCAAACAATTAGAAAAGTCGAAATATGTTTATTTCAGTTTGGTAGTTACAAGAGCAGATTGCAATCTCTTAGTTTCACCCCCTTTATTTCAAGCAATAAGATGATTCGCGCACATATTGTTTTACTCTTAATTTTTCAGATTCTTAAGAACTTGTTTATTAAATCTTATATTGACCACATACAATGTTTAAATAGAAAGAAATGCTTAAAAGCTGTTTTTTCGCAGATGGCGGTATTTTGGGCAACTGTATGAGTTGTTATGATTTGCTGTTTGATTAGAAGTAAGCATAATTTAAGGAAATTTTATGATGTCAAAAACTTCTTTGATAGTCATTACAGGGTTTTAATCAGTTTTAATTGATTAGCATTTGCACCAGAAAGAAAAATTTGGGTTTTCACACATTTTGTTAACTTTTACTCAAATTTCAGGAAACGTGTGCTCTCTGTCAAAAACACGCTTTAAATATTAAAAAATGCATTTGAATAATGACTGTTAATCTCTCTGCTAAAAGTTTAAATTGTTTGCATGTGTGAATTTAGTATATAAAAGTCATATTATGTAATCAGGCTGAAATCTTAGAAAATATGCACTTATTCGTCCTTGGCCTTTGATCTTGATTTGACGGAAATTGCACCGTACGATTTTTTTACGACCGGGCAAAACAGATAGTACAGATGTGTAGCTTTCAAATGATATATAATTTAGCCGTGTGTTAGGTAGGTGCATTAAAAATTTAATTTTATGGTTAAAGTCACTCGCCTATAAGACCTTCTGGAGTGTATTTCAGGCAATGATATCAAGTAGACGAAACGCACGTCTCGCGCAAATACAAAATTTCAACCCTGCTAGGTGAGTTTATTTATATTATACATTAAAAAACTATAGTCATATGGTAAAATATCAGTTTATTTCATCTTTATTGTATATACTTATACACAATTGCATCCCTAGTTCTAAATGCTATACAGTTTTGCTTGTGCACTGTTAATCCTTCAGCAGAATACATTTGTTTTTCTGCTTCGAAAGGCAACTTTAATTAGCGTGATTCAATTTGGCTCACAGATCTTCTTACCCTCAATATACTGGTTGTATACGGTTCCAGAAACGGACTCTGGGAATGATATTCTACGAATTTGGTAGATCTTTTATAGTTTACTTTGTTAGACTCTCGACCATTAGTATACTCCACTTTGCTCTTTATTCATATTGAAAATAAGATTATGTTATGTTTTACTGAACCACTTTCTGAAAATCGAAACTTTTTATGACTATCGTCACATCGCTGTTGTGCTTCCATAGTGAAAATGTAGTGCTCTAGGGTTTCAAAATATTTACATTAACAATATTAATTAATTTTATTACATCATAAGTTTTAAGAAAATGTCATTAGGTGTACTGGAAACCAACTTATTATCGGCGAGAATTCTTTTGTAAGTAAGAGTATAGCCCTTTCAAGAGAACATCGAGATGCTATATTTCTTAGAATTTATCGAATTTCTAGTTTGTTATTGTATCTATATAACAGGAGATCCGTGTTAACATATTCGCACTTTTTTCTGGTAGAGGCAGTTACAAATATTAATTGTCTCAATTATTTTGTGTTTATTATTATACTGAAACGATTACATGTGATTGCATCCAAATATTTATGCATTCCTGTACATAGTAAATTTAATCCACTTGTTCAAAATTTAAATTTGTGAAATGTCATAATCATCGTCTGTTTTCTTGCCAGTAAAATGGTCATAATTTTCTTCTGTTTCACCAAGGTTTCGTGTATGACTTGAACTATCATAGACATTATCAACCGCCCGACTGTATATATTACTTTCGGATTCTTTGTGACGGTTGTCATTGGAAGAATCATACATTCCTTCAACAGAATGTGCATAGACATCATTTGATGTTTTTCTATTCCGCTCGGTTTCCGTTGGAAGATCAATGTGATGAATCTGTTGTGCAAGCTCAAAAGACCCATTCATTTTGTCCGGACCTTCAGATCTGTTGAAACCTGTTTCATTTGGATCTAAAACAACATAATTGTCAACAGTGGAATGCGAATTGGAAAAAATCACCGTTTCATTTGAAGTGTCGGGAATAGCAAAATTATTATGAGACCTCTGATCACCGACATTTTTGTTCTTTTTATTAGGTTTAACGTAATTACTTGGATCTGAAATGTTTTTGTTTGAATCATTGTTTACATCAGATATGTCATGATATTGATCGTCTCTGGTTTCCATTTCTAAACCAGGATATGGAGGTCTGTGTTCATTTGCGATCGGCATTGCTATATCTTGGATGCCAGTGTAGTCATTCTTACTGCTGTCTCTTCTTTGCGGTTCATTCTTTTTCTTTGAACCAATTCCCCTATATGAATTGTAAAGATGCTATTTACACACAAATACATAGTGTTATGTAGTGATTATAGAATTTAAAACTGAAATGAATAAACGAATGAGATAAATAATACACAAATGTTGAAGCTAAAAAACATAATGTCGGGAATAGTGCCAAATAACTTGACTGGAAATCTATTTTCAAATGTAATACTGCCAACCAAATATCATTTAGTAAACTTCTTCTGGTTCAAGCAATATCATAACAAACTTAAGAGTTATTTATAACACCTTCCCCAGAAATATCAAACCCATGTCTCCCTATCCACTTCTTCGTTTATTATCACATTGAAGTCCGTTATATAATGGAAGGAAGTTTAGAATTTTGACCTCATCAGAAGAAAAATGTTTTGGTATATTGGGAGGATTCTGATAATTCTCCAAATCTAATGAACATGACAGTGGCTTCAACATTATGATGAATCTCTTGATCGTATTATCAATTCTGTCTACGTGAAGCAATTTGAAAAGTTATCAGTGTGTATACCGCCAGATCTGAACATTGACAACCTTGAATGAATGTACATACAGAGGTGCTTAAATTTTTGGTAAACAATGAGAGAATATTGTCATTCAAGTTAATTTTGTTAAAAAATCAACTATGAATTTCGTCTCAATATAAAGTCCCCTTCTGTAACACCTGATGACAGGTTTTCGACAGGCAAGTGTTGCCCAATGGTGTCTTTGTTCATGTTGTAGTGCTATGTTATTGCTGTATGTCTTTTTGTCATGTTTATGCCAAGGTGTTCTCTATTTCTTTTTTGTTAATGACTTTTTATTTCTCCCTTTATATCTTGTCTTTCTCATTTCTTGTTAATTTAACAGCAATCTTAGTTGTCTGATTTGAAATCATACCACTTCTCATTTTGTGTTATCAAAATGTGATAACGGGTAAAAGGTTGTTTTTCATGAAGTGTTCTGTAAAGTTTCGACCGCATCATTGACAAATTATGATTTTGAATCATTTTTACGGTTGACTGAACTTTGAATTTAGAATATTGCAAGCGTTTCTTGCTTTACCTTCTAATGAACACAACGATTACAATTATCACACATGCAATCAGTAGCACACCAATAACAATTCCTGTAACTACGCCTAAATATATATATATATATATATGAAAGTTGGAATAATTACAAGTATATGCTCAGAAAAAAATTAAATCAGAACTTTTTCAATGTACTTGAGTTATTAAAAAGTTTATCTGAAATAACTTCAGATACACAAAACGTATATTATATCTTTTTTTATAATCAAGTAATGAATTTATTTTCATAGCGTGAAAAAGAGGCGATTCACTCATAGTCATAAGTCAATAGTAACTGACAACGCCATGTGAAAAAAGGACAAAAGACAAACAAAAGTACACAAAACATAATGTTTTCTCTTACTGTTTATGGCGTCTTTACACTAAATCCATTAGATGTTGGATGTGTACTGATTGGTAATTTAGTCTTATATGCATGAATTTTTGTATTAGTTGTCAGTGGCTTTGAATCAGCTGTCAGTAACTGCAAGTACTCTAAGATCTGTACTTATAGTGTCTTTTTGTTGTTTGGATGTATAAGAACCCGGCCACGTCCACTTGTATTTGTAGTATTAGTATCCATCTGATGAGTTAAGACTTTTACAACTGATTTTTATAGTTCGTTCTTATGTTGTACTGTTACAACACTGTCCCAGGTTAGGGGAGGGTTGGGATCCCGCTAACATGTTTAACCCCGACACTTTCTGTAAGTATGTGCCTGTCCCAAGTCAGGAGCCTGTAATGCAGTGGTTGTCGTTTGTATGTGTAACATATTTGTTTTTTGTTCATTTTTTGTTCATAAATTTGGGCAATAGTTTTCTCGTTTGAATTGTTTAACATTAAAATTTCGGGCTTTATAGCTGACTATGCGGTATGGGATTTGCTCATTGTTGAAGGCCGTACGGTGACCTAAAGTTGTTAATTTCTGTGTCATTGGCAATCATACAATATCTTCTTTTTTAGATAGAAATATAAAGACTGAGCAACATGAAATGAAGTAATGAAAGGGGGAAACGACTTTTATTAACACTTACTAAAGTAATAAGTTGCATTTGTATGTTCATAATTTAGATTTTTTCGGTGGATGCGTTTTTTTTTTCTAGTCTTAACTCAAATGAATCTATGTTCTTTGTTTTAAAACTAAAAAAAAAGATATCAGAATAGGTGCCTGTTCTTCAAATTTACCTAGTGTGTCCTCTTGATTCGAATGGCGTCTAATGCATGCATAGAAAGTCACGTGTAATCTGCTTTAAAAGACAAATCGCACCAGGTAGTATGCTTGGTTTGACTTATTTTAAATTTATTTGTCTTAAGTTTAAATCTATTGAACTTGTTGTCCTTGAATACGATTTTGGAAAATTTTAATGTCTATTTAGAAAATAACAATGGATAAAATCTAGAAAGCAAACCTTATAACAATGATTTTGAATTATGTGTTTTTGAGTTTTTTTCCCTGCAGTCGAAGCAAAGACGCTACTACGAGACCACCGATTTGGTTGTGAAACGGGGAAAATATTACATTCATTATATTACGAAAGTGACTATTGTTCGAGATTATTGCAAAATCGCCGGTAATGAAGTTGGCATCTACATTTGTTTAGATAACCTGGATCTTAAAAAAGTCAAATACGAAGAGATATTCTTCGATTTGAAATCTTATTGTTAAATAGGCGTGTAATTGAGTATATGAAATACTTATACAAACGACTGATTGAGATTATCAGGAGTAGGGCATGCTTACTTTTTTGAACATCCTAATAACATTCATTTTTATATTGTAGTTCATATTGCTAAACCATGGATTTCAGAATGTGTTGACGTCTTTCGATACTTTGCGAAATATACGGTTGGCATTACCTTGTCGTACTTCAAAACATTTTAACAGTTTCAAACTGAATCAGATTACCTATATTCAATCCCATGGACGGCATTATATTACTTATAGGTTGAGTATTACTCGAACATTCTGAGGAATCATCATCTAAAGAACAAATGTTATGTAACATTTTAAAACTCGTATCATCACAGGAACATTTACAATTTAATGTAAATAGTATGGTACACATAATATTGATTATATGTCAAATCTGTTATTGAAAACGGGTAGAAAATAGGATTCAATGACTAAGTAGTTTGAACTTTCATTTGACGTATTAAGCTTAAAATCATATAAAAAAATCTCAATGATCAATTTTCGGTGGAGTATTTTTTTCTTTTGTTCGTTGTATTGTCTGTCCGACTTCGACCTAGGATACTAAATTGCCTCATGGTATGTTTCATACTGTTTTGAACCCATTGTGAAACGTATGTTAGACTGGCATTACTTCATGTTTCATTGCATCATATACATATCACCAAATATTCCTGTTTATTACAAATATCTCAACTCGTAAATATTTGGTAGTTTTTTTTTGCAAAAGCTGCAACATTATTCAAATTTCAATAAAAAGTATTAGACCATTAACGACTACACAAATTGTTCGAGTGAAATTATCACTTTATATGTATTCACAGAAAATCTCATACAAATATTAAAATTTGCCATGTATATGTCGTGTACATGTTATTATTTTGTACAGGTTATTACCTGTACAAACATTTTATATCAGTAATTACTTGTATGAGGCCATCATACAAGTTATTACCTGTAAAAATACTCGTACATTTTTTACTGAGAAAAAGATAATAACTTTTACAAATCATTATTCTCCCTTTGTCTATTTGATGTTCTCAACAAATCGTTTTCCTTTAAACAAATAATACAAATAATTTTAAATTTATGACTAAGACCGAAAGGTTTAAACTTTCAACATATGTGTACTTTTTATATAACAAATATATGAGCAAAATTTCAAAAAAAGTCAAAACAAAGGTTCACAGATGCAAAACAGTGTAGATTTTTTTTTTAATATGATTAAATGATTAACTTGTGGCAGGACAGTTAATTTTCTCACAATTCGGTTTTCCCACGCGTAAGATATAGAGAGAAAATTAGTAATGTAAATAACCACATATTAAGCACTTCAAAAATATTTGTTACGGCAGTATGGTGTTTTGAATGTAGCAGAAAAACTCATTCGCAAAGTGGACGAAATTATTTATTATTGTACAGTTTATGAACTTTACCCTTCGATTAGAGCAGCACATTCCAAAAGATGATTAAAAGATTTAGAAATTAAAGACAATGTTATAATACTAGTGCAAAGAGTAGACCGAGGTCCGATGGACTGTAGGAGTATCAAAGGATTTGTGCTGAATATTGCCCAAAAAAATGACATAAACTAGGAACCAAAGTTTGAATCACGATTGGTTTAATGAGTTGAGATCAAATCGAAAAGATTCAGATAGAGGATTTTACAATGATGGACATACCAGAGAACACTGAGGTTAACGTCATGAAATCAGTACAACTGCTATCTTAAAGTGGTGACCAAGGCCATGTTCACTGCAGTTATCAGGGTGGCTGTAAGACAGGCACATGTAAAAGCAAATGATTAAGCTTATTGTGTAATTCCAGATGTCATGCTTACTTGTCTTGTGCAAATAAATAGGTTATTTGATTTATTCGGCTTTACTTTTGTTTCTAATATATTACATATGCAACTTATTATTATGATTTATGTTTGAAAATAAATGGTAGAAGGGTTTTATTTTATTTTTGCTTTTAATGACTTTGTCACTTTGCACCAGTAGTCTGTAATTAAGTTGCAACAATCTGTTTAGCTCAATTTGCTCAAGGTGTCATGTTATCTTATGTTGTTACTTTGCGTCCGCCGTTTGTCTGTATTCTTCATACATTTAAAAATAATACTAATACACACTATGCAAAAATCAACAAACAAATAAATAAGAGAAAATAGTAAAAGAAAAAAAATATCTGACAAACGACAAAAAAATCCTTGACTTACAAACCCAAAGAAAGAGTTTTTTGGTAAAACATTTAAAGTAAATGAAGAAACAAACATAACTCAATTTGAAAGATAATGTGTTGTATAAGTAATTGTCTTTTTCTCAACAAAAATTGTACAAGTATAATTACTGTAATTACTGGTACAATTGTATTTGTACAAGTAATAACTTGTATGATGGCATCATACAAGTAATTACTCGTACAAAATGTTTGTACAAGTAATTACCTGTACAAAATAATAAAATGTACACAACATATATACATATTCCGAAATTGCTAAATTGTGTACGAATAAAAGAAATAAAGTTATTACCTGTACAACATATTGCTGCAGCGACTGTCGATACGTTGCAATCCATGTCAACAAATGTACTGTTGCAGTCGAAAAGGCTTATTTCATTCCCAGTACATTGAAATTTCAGTTCAACAGTTTTATAAAGGTGATGATTAGGCGATTTCCTGACGATTCCGTAAGAACTTTTGTGAAGATGCTTGCACAATACATTTGCATCAGCAGCATACCAATGATTGCTACAAACTGTAAAAGTTGTATTTTCTACAGGCTCGTAAATAAGAACCCGACCTTGCATGTCTAGTTGAAAAACAGGTCTTGTTTCTAAAAGACGAAAACAGTAAAATCACAAAAGTACTGACATCCAAGGAATTTTTAAAAAGGAAAGTCCCTAATCAAATGACAAAATCTGAAGCTCAAACCCATCAAACGAACGTTTAACAACTGTCATATTTGTGACTTGGTACAAGCATTTTCTTATACAGAAAGTGGTGGATTGAACCTGGTTTTATAGCTAGCTAAACATCTCACTTGTATGACAGTCGCATCAAATTCCATTATATTGAAAACGACGCGTGAACAAAACAAACAGACATAATAGGGAAAAAATGTCAAAAATAAGTATACAGCAGTCAACATTGTCTAATAATCTTATTCACTATTAAAACAAACAAGTGTAACAAAGAAGCACAAAAAGGCATACATCAAGTTTAACAACCCCATTTTGCTTTTTTAATATACGGTAAAGGGTTGAAAAATTTTAAGTACTGGGACCGAATCTTTATCCTGACAGACACATGGTTAGACGTCACACATGAATAAATAAAATAATTTTGTCGTTCAATGTATGACAGGATGCATTTGTACATAGTTCAGAGTATATTACTTCCAACATTAGAAGATGAAATGAGATTGTTAATTCATATCAAATGAACAAGTAATCAAACATGATGCTGCTTTCAAATTTAATACGCCGTTCAATCCTAAAAATCCAAAGACACGGCAATCACAATATTTCAACAGTAAAATACTACAAAATCATAATTTCAACATAATTTTTCATATAAAAGAGACATTCAGTTATGTTTTGTTACTTTGTGGATTGAATTTATATATAAGTAGTCTTATTATCTTTAGAAACATATCAAATGTGGTATTAAAAAAAAAAATGAAACAAAAATGCAGGAATTAAATTTATCCGTCGACATTCTGCAGATGAACTGAATTATAACATTTTGATTTATCAAACTGTTAACCTTGAAAACATAATTCAGAAGACATTCTTGGATTATGAACTTGTATATTCATTAGGTAATGACTGGACTATTAGAATTAAAAAAATAAAGAATTATGGATTTTGTTATTATTTTTGTACATGTTGTATGTTGACTAACCTTTTTTATATTTGAAATACTTAATTCAGTCATTATTGATTGTTGTTTTCGCTCTTTTTATGCCTCCTTATTAACAAATATATGCATTTAACTCACCAAGAGAAACTGTCGTCCCAACAGAAACTGTAGAGGTTTCATGTGTATTATCAACATATATACCAGTTGTACGTTCTTTCACTGTATCAAACAATATATAAAACAAATTAATGTAGATCATATGATGAACAAAAGAAATTATATACGTAAAAATAATTTGAAATATTAAAGAAAAGTAAATGAGAGAATTGAAGATAAAAAAAAATAAAAATGATGAAATGACAAACGTTCGAAAAAAGAAAAATCACAAAAATACTGAACTTAGAGGAAGATCAATTGGGAAAGTCCATAATCACATGGCAAAATCAAATAACAAAACGCATCAAAAACGAATGGACAAAAACTGTCATATTCCTGACTTGGTACAGGCATTTTCAAATGTAGAAAATGGTGGATTAAACCTGGTTCTATAGCGCTAACCCTCTCACTTTAATGACAGTCTCATCAATTTCCGATATTTTTACATTGATGCGTTAAATAAACAGACACAATAAATATAATAGTCAAAATATGGGTACATCAGTCATCATCGTTTAACAATTTTAAAAGGAACAATTAAACAGAACACAAAAACACATCTACTATCTACGAACACATTTATTGAGTGTCTGACGTCAGAAAATTTTATACGTCACATAAATTTGTCGTTCAATGTGCGTACAAACAATTTTAAAATTTTCATGGGAATGTTAGCATACAGGGTTAAAAAATCAAAAGTATGTAAGAATAAATTTAAGAAATAGACCGAGATTTAAACTAGTCCAAAAGTTATATATAGAATTTATAAGAATCCAAAAATAGTTAATTCCACTACGCGATTGAATGATTTTGACGTTTGTGGTTCAACGTATATTGTAAATCATAATAGAAATATATCATAATGACATATAATAGAACAATATCATACGGACGGGATCTTTTAAAGTACAGAGTCACGTTATAAGAACAAAAGAAATACAAAAAGTCGCAAATACAAAACAAACCACAAAAAAATGAAAGCCAATACAAACACTTTGACGAGATGTATAAGTACCGAGCCACGTGAAACGGATATCACATGAAACCATGTCCCACGCGTTGCACATATTTTATCTGTTCAATAGCAATAACTAAAACAAAAGTTTCTTGTAATTTTTAATAACATATCGTACACAAAATGTTGTTCAGTGGTTGTAACTGATTAATGTCTATCATGCTTGTTTTTACTTTTTTTGTCATAATTATGTCGTCAATCTACCAGTTTGAATTGTTTCACATATTTCATGTTTGGGCCTTCTAAAATCGACTATACGATATCGTTTTTTCTCATTGCTGAAGGATGTACGATGGCTTATATTGCTTACATCATTCACTTTATTTAAACTCTGGTACAAAGATGTTTAATCAGCAAATTAAATCCTGTATTTATGAGGAGTTTATTTTCAACTACTGGGTCGATGCCACTGCTGGTGGAGTCTTAATTCGCTGAGGGCATCAGCAGCCCAGTAGTCATCAATTCTGTGTTTACATCAATTAGTATTGATATGGTCAGAATTATGAGTTCTATGACATTTTGTATTTTTGAAATATCAAGGCTTTTTTTATCACAGGAATAGATAACATTAGCTGTATTTAGCAAAACTTTTAGGAATTTTTGGTTTTCAATGCTCTTTAACTTTGTACTTTTTTTTGCCTTTTTAACATTTTTTTATACGAGCGTTAATGATAAGTCTTTTGTAGACAAAACGCGTGTCTGGTGCAAATTTCAAATTTCGATCCTGGTATTTATGACGAGTTTATATACAAGAATTACTAGTTCTCCAGTCCAATGACAATGGTTTTTAGGGGAATCCTACTCCACCAGTATAAACTGTTCGTCCTGATATAGCAATAATGGCATGAAAAAGCAACAAACACGATATAAAAATCCATAAATCGAAACACTGTAAACTTTTCACTATCACGGACTCAAGGTAGTACGAAGATACAGTTGGGTGCATGCTAATCATTACAATGTTACATGTAGACGGTCGGAGAAAGTTAACGCGGCGTTAACGTGCGTTTACTTTATGTAATGCTTGGCTGCAACCAACTGTATATACTCCTATAAGAAAATGAGGTATGGACCCAGGGGCGATAGAAGTTTCATCACTGATAAAAATCTTTACTTGTTCAAAAATTTCTATAAAGTTTCATGTCATAACCAATTGATTATACACTGCTGTAAGTCGTTCGTGTAGAGTGATAACTGGATGATGTGATATCTGATACCGTTAATGTAAGGTGCGTTCGATTCCGAACAGGATTTTCAGTATTCCTGTCGAATGCCGGCTATTATATTCTGGTACTCAGTCTTCCTTTACCAATAAAAATTGGTTACCATAATACAGCCAAGCGTACTGAAAATTGCGTTTAATCCACGAGGGTATCACCAGCCCAGTAGTCAACACTTTGATGTTTACATAAATATCAATATTGTTTGGCTGAATAAATATTTTGATATTAGTGTCACTGAAGAGTCTTATGTAGACGAAACGCGCGTCTGGCGTACTAAATTATAATCCTGGTACTTTTGATAACTATTTACACCATAGCCGTATTTGGCACAACATTTTGGAATTTTGGATCCTCAATATTGCTCTTCAACTTTTAATTTGTTTGGCTTAATAAATATTTTGATCTGAGCGTCACTGAAGTGTCTTATGTAGACGAAAAGCGCGTCTGCAGTACTAAATCATAATCCTGGTACTTTTGATAACTATTTACACCACTGGGTCGATGCCACTGCTGGTGGACGCTTCGTCCCCGAGGGTATCACCAGCCCAGTAGTCAACACTTCGGTGTTGACATGACTATCGATATTGTGGTCATTTTTACAAATTTCTTGTTTACAAAACTTCCAATTTTTCGAAAAACTAAGGATGTTCTTATCCCAGGCATAGATTACCTTAGCCGTATTTGGCACAACATTTTGAATTTTGGATCCTCAATGCTCTTCAACTTTTAACTTGTTTGGCTTAATAAATATTTTGAAATGAGCGTCACTGATGAGTCTTATGTAGACGAAACGCGCGTCTGGAGTACAAAATAATCCTGGTACTTTTGATAACTATATAACCAATTAATCAATATATTGTATAATATCAAGATATTATTAAATTCATTAACCATAGTTCTAAGCAATCCCTTGTAAATATCTTACTAGTTGTACTATAATGTAATGCACTGGAATTTAGTTTGTCGGTTGTGATTGTAGGCCCTGTTGTGCTTTCTGGAAATATTAATGTCCCATTTTCCTCTTCTGAAAAAAAAATCACACAGTTAAGCTGTGAATTTTTAAAGTAAAAGAAAATTTTTGCATACAATTTGAAATTATATAACAAGCTGCTCAAATTTGCAACTTTTGTTTTATCGTAACATTAATAAAAACTCATTAATCGACATTGGTTTCATCGTGGGTTGGTTCTTAAGGTGGACGTTCCACTTTTTTGTCTCTACTTTGTCTATATCATAGAAAATTTAGATAATATTTGCCGTTAATATAAGCAGAAACTAGAATCTGTCCCTTAAACACAAGGATTAAGGAATGTGTCTATCATTCTACCACTAAATCAGTGATTATCTCTAGGAGCACATGCAATTGTCATCCATTAATCCGCATTCACCAAAACATCTATATCATTCATTCATTTATCCATGCATCTTTTCCATCAATCCATCTACACCCACCTCTATTTATCTTCAATCAATATATTCATTCATCCATCAATCCATCTATTTACTTCCAGTCATTTGTCAATCAATCAATACATTCAACCATCAATCATCCAAAACATCCATTTATCTATCTTTTCAATAATTAATTCATCCATCTATCTTAATCATAATATATCTATCATTTCATTCTTTCATACACTATGTCAGTCCATCAATCAATCGGTCAATCTTTCTATCCACCCATTTCATTCATTCATTAGTACATCTTCTTCGATCCATCAATTCAATCACACATCCACCTATCTACACCCGTGAACATCAATTCATGCATTCATTTATCCATTTATATATTCATCCATTTATCAGTTCAACCAACCATCAATCTATCTCACTCATTCCATCTATCTTCATCCATGCATTTATTCATATGTCTTAATCCATATCTATCCATCCACTTTTCTTTAGCTTTTCCAACCAAACACCAATGCATCCAACCCAAATCCATCTATTTACTTTCGTCAATCCATATCCATTCATCCATCCATGCATTTATTTATGTCTTTATCCATATCTATCTATCCACTTTTATTCAGCTTTTCCAACCAAATACCATTACATCCAACAATCAATCCATTTATCCACCCATCCAACTATCCCAATCTATCTATTTACTTCCATCAATCTATCTCCATTCATCCATCCATGCATCTATCCATCGCTTCGCCTTTCAAACCATTCATATCCATTCACCCATCCATTAATCTATCTCCACTCATCATCAATATATAACTACTTATCAATCTACCTCCATCGATCTATCCATTCGTATTCATCAAATATCCATCCATCAATCCATCTATCTAATTTCACACATTTATCCAGTCATCAATACATCCATCTATCGATCTCAGCCTTTCCATCCATCCATCCATCCACCTCAATCCATCCATCCATCCACCCATCCATCAATCCATCAAACTATCTTAACTCATAAATATATCTCCACTCATCGATCTACCTCAATCCCTCTATCCAGTCGTATTCATCAAATCTTCATCCGTCCATTCATCCTCATCCATACATACATTACTCCATTTCTTTCTGTCCATCGATAGATCTATATTCGTCCATCCATTTATCTCAATCCGTTCCAATCCATCAATATATCCATCCTTAGCCTGCTATCCATTCTTCCTTAGCCATTTATTCATTCATCCACTCATCCTAAGCCAGCTTTCTATCAAATCCTTCACCAATTTATCCTTAGCCAGCTATCCATTCATTCATCTAAATCTGAATTTAGCCTGATACTTTTGGTGACTATTTACAATTCTATGCATCCACCAATTTATTAATCTAAATAACACACACATTACCTTGACACAAATAATGTATTCTAGCGTATCTTGGATGAAACAGACAACTTGAAGCATCGTCAGTATGTGGACTGGAACATATTCTTTTGTTTTTACATAAATTACTGACAGATATCTTTACTTCATTGATTGAACATTTTTCACAGATTCCTTCATCAGGCTGTACGTCATTTATCTGCATTTCACGGAATTTGAATCGACAATAACAATTGATTTTTGACAAATCGGTAGCAGATACTATAACATTTCTCGAAAAATCATATGGGATAAACCAAAAGGCCCGGCCTGAAAGAAAACACAACCCAATAAATACACAAATGAGAGAAAACACTTTTGGAATTAAAACATCCGTTTGACACACATTAAAAAAAAAAACAACATCTAACAGCTTTTTACATAATTTGTTACATATGACTTTTATTTTGACTCAGTTTTGTATCCAGATTTTATACAAATTTGATATTTACATGGAATAGTTGAACTAAAGCGTTTAAGTTAAGGGGATGTACATTCGAACTAAATTTTGTTTTCAAAGCACTCCCATTACGTACAGCAAATCATATACAATTCACAAGCATTTCATCTGTACTATTATTTTTTTTCGGGCGTTAAAAATTTCTACAACTACAATTGCGATTTTGGTGAAATCAAGATCAAACGTCGAAAATATCAGAATAATGGCATCTTTTGTCTGATGAAAAGTAAAGTAAGTATAATTAAAAAACAATTGTTCAGAGAACAATTGAAAGTCTTTCCACCAGAAAAGATCTATTTTGATACAAAAATAATAAATTCAGTTTTAAATGTCATTTCTAGCGTCAAATAATAAATTATTGTACGCTGATTTAAAAAATATATGGTTTCCAGACAAATTTTTTTTATGAGGAAGATAATTTGTTACTTCCTGTTTGAAAACTATCACTTCTGATGTGATTTGATTGTTTACTTGACACTGATTCCAAAAATATATGGTTCTATATGCATGTACATTACACAAGTACAAAAAAAAGTTACTTCCAGTTTACCTTAATTCACTTCCATTTGGATTTTCTAAGGTCATATGGTTTGCTACCTAATGCAAAAACTCTCATGCCTTTATCATGTATACAGAAGAAGTTAAAGCAATGGTCAAAATTTAGAACGTCGTGTTTACCTATGACCTTAAGCTCAATTGGAAGGTCATAAACCAAGGACATCAAATAAAAAAACACTAGGTCTTTTTTTCAACCAACATGTATGTGTTACGACATGTCGCAACTTACAATTTAGCAAACATTTGTTGTTGATATCTTATATGGTTTTTGAAAATAAGTGAAAATAAGCCAAAATCTAATTGACCTCTGATCTTGACCTAATTTTCTTTTTTTTTGGACCAAGGACATCAAATCAAAAGACCCTAGGTCTCCCTCACTTATGGTTTGCCAGTAAGAAATGCATATCACAAATATCAAATGCATAAGTGGGAATAACTCTTATATGGAGTCTCCTGATAGCTTGTGTCAAAATAAAACGTAACATCCTGAGGATATAATGAGCATTTTGGAAAAATAAATGATTGCTTTCTTTTGCGGTTGCGAAGGCGATAACTCGTACACAGATACTGTTCAGTCAAACAGGGTCCGTTTCAAGAGCGTATAGACTGTATGATATTATATACAAAAAACTAAGCGAAAATACAGCGGAAGAAAAAATTAGGCGGAAGAAAATCAAAATAAGAATCAGAACAAAAGCAATAGGTCTTTCCACGGAAAAGTGGAAAGACCTAATAAATAAATGCAAACAATGAACACTTTTTGAATAGAGATTACAATCACTTGTCAATCGCAATTTAAAAATGTGTCAAATATAAAAGGTTTATAATTTGGTCTTCATCAGACTCATTAAAATATCAATGACGTATTCCTAATAAAAGGTGACTGAAGATCAATGAAAATTATCGAAATGACTTAAAGTAAAATCAAAGAATGGGTATCCTGATTTTAAATCGTTACCGTAAACTGTATAATTCGTTAGATCGAAGTATAATTTGTTAACACCAATTATATTCTTCATACTATTATGCATATGGTATAATAACAATGATTATATATAACTATCTGCATATTAATGTTATGAAGAATGAGAGAATTTTTCTTGGGTTTTCCATTATTATTTTTATTAATAGATTTAAATTTTCTAGAGTAACAGTTTGTTGTTGTTTAAAAAATTGTCATTTAGAAAAGTGCATCTTCGATTGCTTACCCTTCCGGAGCACCTGAGATCACCCCTAGTTTTTGGTGGGGTTCGTATTGTTTATTCTTTAGTTTTCTATGTTGTGTCATGTGTACTATTGTTTTTCTGTTTGTCTTTTTCATTTTTAGCCATGGCGTTGTCAGTTTGTTTTAGATTTATGAGTTTGACTGTCCCTTTGGTATCTTTCGTCCCTCTTTTATTGATAACAATCTATATTTCAGAAGAAAGTCAAATGTGCGATTTCCATCAGGATATATATTTGACAACGGAAATTTACGACAATTGTAGGGGTCATAACACGTTTACTTTATAATGCTTTTACTCCTTTATCTACATGTATGACTCGTTTTTTGTTTGTTTTCAAATATTTTTTGAAATGTTTATCATTTTAACTGAGAAAAAGAAATTTGAATTTCGACACCAATAATTACCTGTTACCTAATTTGTACGTTTCGCCTTTGTAAAGCGTACTACGAAACAAAACTATTTGAGAATTGCTATATGCACACATGAACTTCGTCGTTATGCATAGACGGACACTACTAAGTTTATTCATTTACCTAAGAAACTATAGTATATGGCATATGTACTTTCCAGTTGAAATAAGAAAACCAGGAAATATGTAAACTAGCATAACCATATAATTATACATCTGAACTTACAAAAACAAGTATAGGATACTTTTATAATTTTTGGTATCATTCTGCAACTGCTTAGGAGAGATTCCATAGCTGATAAAGTGCAATTGGTATTTCCTGAGCATTTTTTACTCAGCAATGAGTTTAAATGTCCAAAACATTCGTCGTTGTTGGCATCTCCATTCCGAACTTTAGCAGTGGTAACAAGTTGTACTGCAATTGTGGTGTTTTGAGGGCAATTTATTTCGAGATTATCTGCTGTCTCACAAAAGGTAACATTGCCTGGGAATATAAAGAGAATTTATTATTATTATTACATAGCCTCTCCAATTCAAGAAGTTTATTCACGATAAATAACAATCTACGCTAACAATTTTTCTAGTTGGAGATTGTTATGCATTGTTAAACCAAACATAATTCGTGTTTTCAAATGCAGTGTGCACGAACTAAAAGTATCATTTTAAAAGTTTTTGACGATATCTATATTGCATATGGAACATTAAATACTAATTTAATAGTGAATTCGCATAGAATGATTGAAGGAATAAAAAGAAAACAAATGTGAAAGATTATAGGTAATCTCCATCCCATTGCAAAGAACATATGATCTAATATAGTGTATAGACAACAGTCTTGGTAGAGGACGGCGAAGTGGAAGACGGTGTTGCCGTACAAGTGAGAAGTAAAAGAACAGGTTTCAGTCACGGTTTGGGAGGTAAAATACCTAATCATCTCTTACATTGTTAAGGTGACAGCATCTGTATTTATTATAAAACGTCAGCATAGATTCCAATTTTAAACTTTTGTTTGCAAAACACGTGTTTTGTCTATAAAAGACTCATTAGTGACGCTCGGATAAAAAGTCAAAGGGTAAACCATGTATGAAGTTAAAGAAGATTGAGGACCCACAGTTCGGTTTTGGCAAATACAGCTTTGGTTATCTTTTTCTCGGCTAGAAAGTCCTTAGTATTTTGAAGAATTAAAAGTTTTGTTAGATTTGCAAACAAAAATGTCATTGATATGACTACTAGGATGGTGATATAAATGTGGGTGGTATATTATACTAAGCCAAGTTTTAATCATTAAAGCAAACAGCCTATTTCTTCTCTTCCCATGACTGAATCATCGACTTTGATACAATATTGTAGAGTATACTGACTTATTTCAACTCAGTTTCCTATGGGTTTTACATCTATTATATCAAATCAAAATGGGGAATGTTTTGCAGCAGCAGGTTTTTAAATGCAGTTTGTGAGAGCTTTGACTAGTATCATGACTGAGCACGCTGTCCTCGCAGTAGTATTTTGGTTTTCTTTTCATTGTTATTGAATTATGAATGAAATTTAATTTGTAAAAAAAAACTGCATATGTCAATTGCGAACTGTCGGGGTAATATAATAATTGTTAAAGCAGTTTGTATGATCTCCAACATTTCTCTCAGCATAAGATCTGAAAGTATACTTTGGCACCACTACATTTATAAAGAAAATCAAGGAAAAACACTCAATGACATTTATAAGTAATAAAAGTACAAAAGTGTTTCTTACTTTTATACAACAAATACGCAAGTAAAAGCGAATGTAACATAGAAGATGAAACAAAAAAAATACATCAATAAAAATGTGTCAAAGAGACAACAACCCGACCAAATAAAAAACAACAGCAGAGGGTCACCAACAGGTCTTCAATGTAGCGAGAAATTCCCGCACCCGGAGGCGTCCTTCAGCTGGCCCCTAAACAAATATATACTAGTCCAGTGATAATGAACGCCATTCTAATTTCCAAATTGTACACAAGAAACTAAAATTAAAATAATACAAGACTAACAAAGCCCAGAGGCTCCTGACTTGGGACAGGCGCAAAAATGCGGCGGGGTTAAACATGTTTGTGAGATCTCAACCCTCCCCCTATACTTCTAACCAATGTAGAAAAGTAAACGCATAACAATACGCACATTAAAATACAGTTCAGTCTGATGTCAGAAGATGTAACCAAAGAAAATAAACAAAATGACAATAATACATAAATAACAACAGACTACTAGCAGTTAACTGACATGCCAGCTCCAGACTTCAATGAAACTGACTGAAAGATTATGATTTCATCATATGAACATCAGGCACAATCCTTCCCGTAAGGGGTTTAGTATCATACCATCATAACATATATGAGAAGAACATAACCCGTGTCATGCCAACAACTGTTTTTAGAATAAATGTGTTTAGTTCCGATGCAAAGACCTTATCAGTGACTCAATATTAACGCCAAAATATGCAATCTTTAATGACTTGACAACAGTATCGTAATTATATCCCTTCTTAATAAGTCTATTCAAAGGTTTTGTAAGTTTCTGAGGTGAATCGTATATTCATTGGATGACAAAAAAATGTATAACGAAATGGAAAAAAATAATTGAAGCAAATTTTTACTTACAGTTATTCTTTGCAACACACATTTTATTTCCAATAGAATAAAGAAGGACACTGCAGGTGTATATATACACATTCATCTTGAATGCCTTTGTCGTTTAATATTACCTAAACGGAAATTTTTGTAAGATGTAAGATATGTGATTAAGAATGTGTCATAAATTAACAAACAAACATTTTGATACACACCTACAGTTATATCTTTTTAAAAAGATTATGATATACAACACAACCATAAACCTAAGCTATTAAATAGAAAAAGTGTATTGGGGTATTTGTGTATCACTTAAAAAAAACTATATACTGCGGTTATAGTTGCACGTTGAATATTTTTAAAGTAAAGAACATACCTATATCGGGCACTAAACTTTTTTTAAAAGGACCATACCAATGAAGTAGTTTCGAAAAAAAAAATTAGTGTTGTTATTGTTTGTGTATGTGTTGTTTTGTTCAAATGCAATATGTTATACCTTGTTTTATGAAAAAAGCTTACACAGGCTTTGCATGCTGCCAAATCTAATTCAATTTATTTGAATAAACACTGCTTTAATCACGGGGGGGGGGGGGGGGGATCCTCGACGTGGGTTCTTAGGTTCAGATGTGCAGCTAGGACTTCAATTCCCCTTTAACAAAACTTTGAATTTTTGAAAAACTAATAAAATTGAGAATGGAAATGGGGAATGTGTCAAAGAGACAACAACCCGACCAAATAAAAAACAACAGCAGAGGGTCACCAACAGGTCTTCAATGTAGCGAGAAATTCCCGCACCCGGAGGCGTCCTTCAGCTGGCCCCTAAACAAATATATACTAGTCCAGTGATAATGAACGCCATACTAATTTCCAAATTGTACACAAGAAACTAAAATTAAAATAATACAAGACTAACAAAGGCCAGAGGCTCCTGACTTGGGACAGGCGCAAAAATGCGGCGGGGTTAAACATGTTTGTGAGATCTCAACCCTCCCCCTATACCTCTAACCAATGTAGTAAAGTAAACGCATAACAATACGCACATTAAAATTCAGTTCAAGAGAAATCCGAGTCTGATGTCAGAAGATGTAACCAAAGAAAATAAACAAAATGACAATAATACATAAATAACAACAGACTACTAGCAGTTAACTGACATGCCAGCTCCAGACTTCAATTAAACTGACTGAAAGATTATGATTTCATCATATGAACATCAGGCACAATCCTTCCCGTTAGGGGTTTAGTATCATACCATCATAACATATATGAGAAGAACATAACCCGTGTCATGCCAACAACTGTTTTTAGAATAAATGTGTTTAGTTCCGATGCAAAGACCTTATCAGTGACTCAATATTAACGCCAAAATATGCAATCTTTAATGACTTGACAACAGTATCGTAATTATATCCCTTCTTAATAAGTCTATTCAAAGGTTTTGTAAGTTTCTGAGGTGAATACTGACACCTTTGTGCTTTATAAAGAATATTACCATAAAAAATTGGATGTGAAATACCTGAGGCTCTTCTACCTCAGGAATAGATTGCCTCAGCTGTATTTGGCAAAACTTTTCGGAACTCTTCAACTTCGTAAGTTATATTTGGCCTTTTAATAAAATTGAGAATGGAAATGGGGAATGTGTCAAAGAGACAACAACCCGACCAAATAAAAAACAACAGCAGAGGGTCGCCAACAGGTCTTCAATGTAGCGAGAAATTCCCGCACCCGGAGGCGTCCTTCAGCTGGCCCCTAAACAAATATATACTAGTCCAGTGATAATGAACGCCATACTAATTTCCAAATTGTACACAAGAAACTAAAATTAAAATAATACAAGACTAACAAAGGCCAGAGGCTCCTGACTTGGGACAGGCGCAAAAATGCGGCGGGGTTAAACATGTTTGTGAGATCTCAACCCTCCCCCTATACCTCTAACCAATGTAGAAAAGTAAACGCATAACAATACGCAACATTTTCTGATTCGAGCGTCACTGATGAGTCTTTTGTGGACGAAACCCGCGTCTGGCGTAAACATATTTTTTTTTATCCTGGTATCTATGTTGAGTTTATTCATATATTGTAGTCTTGTGAAATCGTGAACCATAAACATATTTTTTGGCAAAAATCATAACCCATTTATATATTTCTCAGTTAACATATAATTTTATTTACATCCTGAATTGATTTTTAAACGATAAAACAGTATTTTATCAAAAATCTAAGCGAAAGATGAAAATTATTAACCAATTGACATATTACCTTGGTGAAATCGTAACCCATTGATATATATGATGTGTCAAAAAAGGGACCCATTCCAGCGGCACACTCTGCATATATATTCATAAAGGAAGAGACCCCACCCCCCGTGGTTTAAACTAAACGAATGGTTTACGTAAGGATGATTAATTGTTACTGTAATTTAATACAAGCATAAGAAAATAAGTTCTAAATTTTGATAAATTTCAATTTACCATTTTTATCACAACTGTCTGTTTACTTTCAAGTATAGTTTTATCATTTTCTGTTATTTCCTTTTTAAATTGCTTTAAAGTGTTTTCTTTTCTTTTCAGTTTGTAGAAATAGTAGTTTTATCAAAACGGTCAGATGTGGATATACTATTTTTGTACCGTTTGTATACCAAGATATGTATGCAGTAAGAGTTTTGCATTTTGACATATGGAGGGTGGGTAACCGGTTATGTTTTCGGTATTTAGTCTTGCTAAGTAAGATTAAAAACTGCAAAAACTGAAAAGTTTTCTGTAGAAGTCTTCTACTTTACGCTGTATCGACACCTATATTTGTGCCCAAGAAAAAAAATATGGAAATTGATATGGAGTTTTTGTCTAAATCAAATCAAAAGAGTTTTTTACTTCGATCATTTCTTACTCTGTAGCTGGCTAAATAACAATTTATACAGAAGATCTTTGAATGATAAGTTTAAGCTGACTATCCTAATGTATCCATGTTATGTCAGAACAGCATCTAGAGAGTGAAGAAAATAGGTGGAATTGTGAACTGCTTAAACCTAAAACAAAAATACATGCAGGGAAACTTTATTCCATGACGAAATTCCACTGTAGATTATTTTAGTCATTGTCAATAACATTATATGTGTCCTTTAAAAAAAAGATAACCATAACAGTTAATAGATAAATTAATACATACAGGGAAGGTATCATTCTAGGAAGTTGTATCTTTGTTTTTTGATGAACTTACAACCTTTTGTAACTTGAGTCAACATGCAAAATCGCGATTATTTACAAATAGATATTTCTTGTCTAGTGTCGTTTCTGTTAAAAGGTTTCCCATAAGAAAATGGATGTACATTTTGTAAGAACGAAATCAGCGCTCATAAATGTTTTACCCTGTCGGATACTGATAAGCCAGTTCCCAGTTAAGAATCTGGAGTCTAATTATTGTCCACTTAATATTGTTTGTTATAAAAATAAAAAGGTGTGGTATGATTGCCAATGAAATAACTCTCCACCAGAGACCAAATGGCTTAAAGGTTAGCAAGTAATATGTTACCCTAAATATGTTTTTGTTTTATTTTCAATTTAATTCTCTTCTCACCTTATAAAAATGAATAGTTTGCTGATTCTTACGCACGATACGTGATGGAATGTGAACGTTGTTTTTATGCAGTTATTTTGCAGTGCATTTCTTTTAGACAATAAATGGAAATTAAAAATATCCCACCTGCGCTTTCTCAATAATATGTTTACAGTGTTGTGTACTACTTTTGGACAAATTATGTCAAAATTATAGAAACTTTGTGAGCTCTTACTGAAAATATGGACAATTTTATGTTAAAGGGGTCTCGAATTCTTAATTTTGACAGCTTCCGAAATAATGTTTTTTTTTTACTTTTTTTTAATTTGACCAAATCACTACGGTACTTTAAAAAATATAAAGTGTAGTTTGTGTAGTTTTCTCCGCCCCTCCTCCTACTTGCTATTTGAGACATAAAAAATGATGAAATAATTTGGAAAGTTTATAACAAATGGTTGGTAGAGTGGGGTGATCATTTTCGCCATATCTTTCCATGTTTTCTTCAGTTTATGTTTAGGTCTTTATGTTTTTGAAGTATACAGATATTTCTGTATGAAGATAACTTCAAATGCAAATATTCTTAGCTTGAAAACGTGTTTGTTTTGAGTAAAATCATCTGAAAAGTTGGATTAAAGGGTGTATGAAATTTCCTATTTTTTTGTCAACGGGGGACACATATTCGCCGTTTTTACATATCTATTTAAAACCAAATAACTGCAGCTTTAAACAATATTTATCAAATAAATTTCATTATAGAATAGCAAACATTTGAAAGGTTTAAAAAACTGAAATTTAGGGCAATCAGTCAAAGAATTACTAAGGAATGCTTCTTTGAAATCGTTTTTTTTTCATTCAGGAAATTGGCTGAAAATCGTTGTCCATTTTTCGGTCCTTTGCCGTAAGTGCCGAAATTTAGTCTCATTTTGAAAAATTATCATATTTGGTATAAAAATATAATTTAACGGCATATTTCTTCCATTTCAACCATCCTTTGAAGTTTTTACACCTCAAAATCATAAAACGGCGAAATTGTGTCCACGGCGAATATGAGCGCCCCACTCTAACACGCTGACTTAAGGTAGCACAATACAAAGATTTTATAACTCCAACTCCCAAGTTTTAAAATGCTGTAACTTTCTTAATTATGCTTGAAAATTTATAAAAGTGGTAGTTTTGGATAGCTAACAGAATACTCTTTCAATTTAATGCAATGTTAGTATTATGCAACAATTATGTAGCCAATTATAATGTTAACTGTGTCTAAAATATTTTTCACCAAATTTCCACTTTCAAATGAAATTAGCTTCTGCATAGGTATCCCTAGAGGGTTGATTTTATTATATGTTGTTCCTATGGCCATTATCTACAAAAGGGTGTCTCAGATTTTAGATAGAATGTATAGAACAAATTTTACACCTAATTAAACATTATCTTCTTTTATGTGGTTAGGATGTTTACACTAATTAGAGATTTATGAGAGAATGGAATCCCATATGGACAATTTGAGACACCCTTTTGAAGCCCATGATGTGTTGATAAAGATTTCGTTAAAATTTTCTGTATAGTTAAAGAGAGGATAGAGCTAAATTCATTCAAGTGAACTTACCCAGATTTTGCCACTAATTACATAATAATTGATTACATAATGATTGCATAATACAAATATTGCATTCATTTAAAAGATTAATCTTTTATCTATCTATATATACCTCTTTTATTATTTTCTATGCATTCATAAGAAAGTTACAGCATTTCAAAGGTTAGTGATTGGAAGTAAAAAAATCTTTGTATTGTGCTACCTTAACTAGGAATATCAAGTGACCCAGACCGAATGTTCTGAATATTTTTCGTCCTGTCGATCTTCGTTTGATAACTGTCTCATTGCAACTCGCCACAACTTTCTTCATTACACGGGTGTTACAATATATAAGGAAACCGAAATTTTAAAACTTGCAAATCACACCTGTGTCAACTTTTGTAAACTTTAAATGAGTTTTTATAAAGGAACACAGATGTATATACCTATAAAAGAATGAAAGTATATCATTACTGAACTTATGAACTTAGATAGTTTAAATTATACTCGTTGTTTTGAATATTAGTTTAATATTATCACAAACAAACTTACGTTATCTTTGTGTTTATGCTATGTCGAGATCTTACTAAACTTCACATAAAAGAAATTTCCTCTGAGTTCAGTGATTTTACGTTTTTCAGTTGTCCTTTTATCCATAGTATTTTCCATTACATTTAAACTTCCTCTTTATAAAGCTTATATCAAAAACCTTAACGGTAATGGTTTAAATTTACAATCGCAGGTCATGAGTCAGTAATTTCAGGTATCAAAATACATATTTTGTAATGTTCAACAAGTAAGATTTCCTCAGTATTTTTGTTGAATACTAGTAGGTGCAATTTTGGTACTCGGTGCAATTCGGGTACTGTTACGTTATATACCTTCCAAATATCGTGGTGTATGTGAAACCCTGCCCCCTTTTATACTCAGTGACGTGAGCGACAGACATGATGTATCATACATTTGTTTCTCTTTAGTTTAGCTACTACTCCGTCCAGTTCATTAACCCTTTAACATTCAAGGATTTTTACCTTTTCTTCCCGAATAAAGGGTATCTGTTTTCAATCAATTGCACATTTCGATAAAAAGCTCACTCAAAGGACAAGTTAGGATCATCTGACAGATATTTGATTAAGGTTTCAGGAAAACTTGATTTAAGGAAAATAATTCTTACGTTGGTCACGTGATATCTCTCAAAAGTCACGTGACATGCTGAATTAAAGTGACAAAAATGTACAATTCAAGCGGAAAAGCGGTTTTACAGACGTTTAGTGACAAAAATATTATAGAACATAGTTTTAGTGTTAAATTAATGCATGAAGACTTTCGGAAACGTTATCGGTGAAAACTTTATACAGAAAGATGCAAAACCTCTCTGATTGGTAGAAATATCAAGACTCGAAACTCCGAAAAATAGTGGATTTTTTGAGAATTTTTGTCATAGTCAAATAAATGGCCCAGGTTTATGTTAAAGATGTACTATTAATAACTGCTTACAGAATGAGCCTTTAGAAAGAATTTTGAGTAAATATTGAATAAAAATCTGGTATTATTGAGTGCCCAGGCTAAGAATGTAACAAAAACAGAGAGAGGGGAGAAAAAAAAGGGGGGGGGGGTAAAATTTTTGTTTTTGATGTAATCATGTATTTCAGTTGTCTTTATTGAAATTGAAAGTAAAGTTAAGTTAAGTTACATATAATATAGAAATGTAGTTTTTCATCCTCCGGCAGTGAGGTTGGAACACGCAATCATCCGGGTGTAAGACTGTGCATCTTTCCACTGAGCCACAGATACCATTGACAAATCTTATGAAATTTAAGCATATAAGTCACCTTCTCTGTAAGACTAGAAATTAATTTTGGGAGAACATAATCCAACTTCTTTTTCTTAAGTGAAAAGCTAGTTTTTGAAAATGATTATTTTTTCAAGCAAATTTGTAAGAAAGTTATTCAGAAATGTTCGTTTTTTCGTCCATATGTCACTATTTCTATACCTTAGCGATACGATATTCAACATCCTCATAACCAGACACTAAAGAAACAAAGATTTGTTATTGCTATTCCGACTTGGCTAACAATTTTTAACACAATTTAGATGTTCTCATCTCTTTTGCTATAAAAATTGACAAAACAAAACATGAAAATTCCTTGTAATTTGAGTTTGTTTCAGTGTTGATACTCTTTGAATCAGTTTTTTTGTATGTGTATGGGTTTTACTTACAGTGTTGATAGTATTCTTGTAAATGATCACGGCACAGTTATCAAAATTGTCATTGTCAAACAAAAAACAGCAACAATTTGTCTTGTGACATTTTGTGAAAATATTCTATTTAAAAATAAAAATAAAACAGTTTTCCCCAAAAATATTCTTGTCAATATAGGGCAAATTGACATAATGCATTGCATTTTGTTGATTTCAGACACCAAAAATCAAGTTGTTGGTATACTGATCTTTAATTTGAGCCCACAACCACATATGTGGTTTACCAAACTACTCCACATGTCTGTTCGATACATCTATAGTTATGAATACAAACACATCTCACTTTGATTCATCTACTAATTCATCCTTTTGTATAGGCAATATAGGGAGCCCATCAGCAGCATCTTCCCCTATTCAAAAAACATCTAAACAGCCATACAATCAAACAAGAAATAAAAGGTCAGACTTACCATTACGCATCATAGTGGTTAATTGCCAGTCCATTAGGAATAAAAAAGCTGACATTGATAATCTCATTGAGACAACAAAACCAGACATTATGATTGGTAATGAATCATGGTTGCACAAAGATATAAGTTCTACTGAGGTTTTCCCACAAGGGTACATTGCATACAGAAAAGACCGCAAAACAGACGCACATGGCGGGGTATTTATACTCATATCTGATAAATATCTTAGCTCAGAGCCACCAGATCTAAAATCTGATGACATTAGTGAACAACTGTGGGTCAAGGT
Organism: Mytilus galloprovincialis; assembly: GCF_965363235.1. Lineage (NCBI taxonomy): Eukaryota > Metazoa > Mollusca > Bivalvia > Mytilida > Mytilidae > Mytilus > Mytilus galloprovincialis. Next base: position 11,098,686 of record NC_134846.1, read on the forward strand.
TCAGATTACAGGGTCACCGGATTTATACATATGTAGTTTTTACAAACCTCCAAATAAAACTGAGGAGGAATATTTATCACACTTAGGAAAATCTATCTCCAGAATAAAACGTAGTGAAAATTGTCACCTTTGGCTAGGTGGTGATTTCAATCTTGGCGGAATTGATTGGAACAACTACTCTATTAAACAGAAGGCATACAATTCAAAACAATGTCAACAACTTATAGATTTATGCCAAGACAACTATTTGGAACAAGTCGTAACAAAACCAACACTTTACACAGAAACATCACAGTCCACACTTGATCTCTTTTTTACTAATAACAGCTCTCTAGTAAATAAAACTGAAGTAATTCCCGGAATTTCCGATCATGAAATTGTTTATATTGAATCCAACTTAAAACCTAGAAGAGCAAAAAAACCACCTAGAAAAGTTTTCCTATACAATAAAGCAAATACTGAACAAATTAAAGAAAAGCTAAATGACATACATCTGAACAATATTACAGACCTAGAAAATCTCACAATGGACGAACTTTGGGATAATTTCAAAACAAAGGTATTAAAAACCATGGAAGAGTCAATCCCTACTAAAATGATTAATAACACCAAACAAAAACTACCATGGATTAATAAAGAAATAAAGTCACTGATTAGAAAAAGGAACAAATTGTTCAAAAAAATGAAAACAGACTCGCATAGTAAAATAAATAAACAGTACAGGGAAACAAAAAAGCTGCTTCAGAAAGAGACAAGAAAAGCTTACTGGACATATCTGGAAAACATTATTTGTTACGACGAGAGCTTACAAACCTCGCAAAAACAGAAAAAATTTTGGAATTATATTAGGTCCACCAAAAAAGACAGTTCAGGAGTTGCACCATTAAGATCTGAAGGTATGCTGATAGACGACACAAAACAAAAAGCTGAAATACTCAATAAACAATACCACTCTGTTTTTACACCTGAAAATGATAAAGAACAAATACCAACTCTTTCCGACAACTATCCATCTATGGCAGAAATACATGTAACACCAAATGGCATAGAAAAACTTTTGAAAAATCTTGATCCATCTAAAGCTACAGGTCCAGACGAAATACCAGCACGAATTCTTAAACAATTTGCACCAGAATTTGCACCACATCTCGCTTTCATCTTTAACACATCTTTTTTGAAAGGAGATGTACCAACAGACTGGAGACAGGCAAATGTGATCCCTTTTTTTAAAAAAGGCGAAAAATACCTAGCCAGTAATTACAGACCTGTCTCTCTAACATGCATTTGCTGCAAACTGCTCGAACACATTGTTGTAAGTAACATACTAAAACATCTGGACACACATAACATCCTTGTGGACAATCAGCATGGCTTCAGATCAAAACGCAGCTGTGAAACACAGCTACTTACTTTAAGTCATGAACTACTTAGTAACCTCCATAATGGTGTACAAATTGATCTTATTATTTTAGACTTCTCCAAGGCATTTGACAAGGTACCTCACAAAAAGTTATTAAGGAAGATGGATAATTATGGCATAAGGGGAAATACCTGGAATTGGGTATCAGCCTTCCTTAGTAACAGAACGCAACAGGTTGCCCTTGACGGAGAGGTATCTAGTCAAATGCCTGTGGTAAGTGGGGTGCCCCAAGGCTCGGTTTTGGGTCCACTACTTTTTCTCATCTTCATTAATGACCTACCTGCAGCAGTAACATCAAAAACACGCTTGTTTGCAGATGATTGTATCTTATACAGAAACATAACAAACCAACAAGATTGTACCATACTACAAAATGATCTAAACTGCCTAGCCAATTGGGAAAAAACTTGGGGTATGCAATTCCATCCTGAAAAATGCAACTCCCTCACTGTAACAAGATCACAGTCACCATACAAACATGATTATGTATTAAAAGGCCACATCTTAGAATCCGTCAGCACTGCGAAATATCTTGGTATCACCCTTTCTCACAACATGTCTTGGGATACACACATAAATAATATTACTTCAAAAGCAAATAAGATCTTAGGCTTTCTAAAAAGAAACTTGAAAATAAACCAGGAAGAAACTAAAAGTTTGGCATACAAATCCATGGTACGTTCTAATTTAGAATACTGCTCTTCAGTTTGGTCACCTCACACCCAAAAACAAAAAAACAACATTGAAAAAGTACAAAGAAGGGCAGCACGCTATGTCACCAACAGATACCACAACACCAGTAGTGTTACTTCCATGATTGACCATCTTCAATGGAAGTCACTTGAAACTCGCAGAAACATCAATCGAGTCACTATGCTTTACAAAATCTCTCACCATCTCATTGCAGTAGACCCAAACCTTTACCTTGTACCACAGCCAGTCAAAAACACCAGATTCACTAATCCATTACAATACCAGACATTTAGCACAAGAACAGACTATTTCAAGTACAGCTTTTTTCCATTCACTGTTGTACTGTGGAACTCACTCCCACAAAACATCATCAGCGTTAACTCCCTGGATCAGTTTAAAATACTGATCCAGAGTCAGTATATTTAGATATCTAACCTGTTTGTAAATAATGTAAATGCGTTAATTTTTGTTTTGTTTTTGCACAAAATTATTTTTGAATTATTGCACAAAATTATCTTTGAATTATTGCACAAAATTAGTTATTATATTTTATTAAGTGTCTGTTTGCGATGCGCCGACGTATAGTCATCAATGTGCTGATGGATCGTCGTATGATGCACAGGGACTCGGTTAGCAGATTAAAATTTTGTTAATCAATGTTTTTTATATTTTTTTTTAGTATTTCCTGTCTATTTGTATTACTTTATTAACGTATTTGACGATGTCATCGATATTTCTTTGTTTTCTAGCAATGTGCACTTTACTATCCATATCCGTATACTGAAAAAACCTAAAGGGATCTAAGTCGCCATCTTGGATTGCCTTACCTACTTGGAATAAAAAATATTTAAAAATATTAATAAATTACTGTATACCTTACAAATGCACTCGTTTTCTTCCTAAATAATTCTTCTATCACATGCATATTTTCATTTCCCGATCAACGGAACCCTTACGCAGCTTCGGTTGCATTCAGGTCGAAACATTCAAATTTCCCGGCGAAAGCAACGTTGATGATATCTTTATCCCAGCGCCTAGCATGAGGATTTAAATTAACAAACTGAGTTTGTGATAATAAAAAAGATTGTGCTTTTTCTGGAAAACCACCTAAAAATTGTTTTAATTGTAACAAATTATTGTTATTTACTGGTAAATCATCACATGGTTTCTGTAAAGTCTTGTTGTCATTTTGAAAATCATTGTCATTATTTTTGTTCTTAAATTTCCTGCATACCGCACATACATTTAATTTTGATTGAAACGGAACAACACCTTTGCAGTTTTTAGATCTGTATTTAAATATCGAATCATGACTGGTATCTGCACGATTTTCTCTCAGCGCATTTTCTGGTAAATCAATGATGTTGTTGATTTCAGATTCATCAACCCCAGAACAGATTATAAAGTTTTTTGCTAAGTCAATTATGCACTTTACACTTTCTTTAGACAATTCAAATGTGTCAGATATTTTTAAATCATCAAGAAAAACCTTTTTACCTGAAATTGTTACATTCCATATTCCAGAGGAATGAAAAGTAATTTCTGTTAAAATTCTGTTGCCATTGACTAAACAACCATTAAAGTGTCCTAATGTTATTGCATGGTCAGTTTTACTTATTAAAATGGTATTTTCTTGAATCATATTTGAAATGTGTTGAAATTTAAATTCATCTTCTTTTGAAACTGGAATCTTCCAGGCAAGTCCATAATAAACTTTGGTGAATTTTTTATAATTATTTTTACATCGCTTTGTTTTAGCCACACAATTCATAAACATTGGAATTTTTCTTATGATTCTTCCAATTTCATGGGTGGAAAATTCCAAATTTCTTTGTTGTATTTCATACAGTTCAATAGATGAGTTCTCATCTTGAAAGATATTCTCTGTCAACCTAAAAAAATATATTCTTTGAATTACAAAGTGCTGTTTTTGTAGCCTTAAACATTTGTTTTTGCTTTAAATATGCCTTGTTTTTGTTATTTTTGTTCATGAGTTACTGTCTCGTTGATGCATACCCAACATCTTCTTTTATTCATACATTATGGTACTAGATTTTCAAGCAACATTTTTTGTTGTTGCAAGGATGTATGCATAAGTAATATAAATCCCATAAAAGCTAGCTTCAGTAAATACAAAATATTCATTGATTGGGCATGAACAATTGTATTTAAGTTTATGTATTGAAACAGATATCCAGTTTTATTGCTATTTGTTTAAATTTTTATTATGTTAATAAAGTATAATGTCAATATGCAGCTTTACAGTCTCTTTATATAATGAAAAAGGAGATGTGGTATGATTGCTAAGAAGAAATCTATCCACCATATTGCAATAGGTATCCAACGTTATTGCTGTTTATAAAAACTTGCATTATGTTTATAAAGTATATTGCCTTTAACAATATAAGCAAACAAAACAGGAGTTGTGGTATGCCTGCCAAGTAGGAAAGTGTCAATAATTAATTAATGACTTTATTTAAGCAACTATAAGTCAACTGTACAGCCTTCAACAATGAACAATTTGTCAAAGACCATGCTGTTATGTCAGCTTCAAACATGAAAAATGTATCTATGACGGATAAAAAAAAGGAAAATCAAATATGACAGACAGCAACCAATGACACACCAAATAGCAGGCTTCTGTATGCAATAGGATTATAATGTGATGTGGGCACTTCCCTGACTTGTACAGCAGTGTATAGAATTTATAAAAGACAAAAGTCAACAGCTACCTGTGTAATGTCTAGTGTTTGCACTGAAACTCTTAATTTCAAAAGTAATTTTTGTTTGCTGGGTACCGGTGTCTGTCTGAACTACATCTACCAAATATTTGCTTTATTCATCAAATTATAGGTGTGCTGCATTTTGGGCTTCTTTTAAAAAGTTATTTTCATCTTCAGTATAATAGCCAATGAGACAATCAGGAAATGAAGATCAAACTAAACTCGCATATGAGGTTTTAAGGATATTTTTTGTTGGCTTGCTGTCTAAATGATGTAAACCATTATTATACTTCTTGCGATGATCTAACTTTATGCTTGAATATGTTCCATATGAGTTCAGTCAATTGATTCACTTCTCATAATCCTGCAATACACAGCAATACAAACCAGTATATTGGACTTAGGCAGCAACGATTTGAATTTAAAGGGGAGGGGGGGGGGGTATGGTTTTTTTTTAGTCAAACTTTTTTCACCTTTTGCGAAAAACAATCTTTCTTTCATATGAAGTCATGAGGTCTAAGTATTTGCAATGTACGTCACTTAACAACGAAAAAAACAGTATCATATAGTCGGCTAGGACCCAGACAAAAAATATAAGTAAGTTAGAAAAAAAGACATATGAGAGACATGAACCACTGACAACCATCAAACTGCAGGCTCCTTACATGGGACGGACACTGAAATAACTATTTCAAGTTGTGTATTTCCAGATTATTACTTTTAAGATTTGCCTACCCCCCCCCCCCCCCCCCCCAAAAAATCTAGTATTTTTATCAGAAAAGAGACTTCTAACTAAATTAACTAACTGTTATATAACTAATTTTGACTATTAAATTACAATAAATAATTACCATGAAACTAGCGAACTTGTCTCCTCCATTTGTTCTACAATTCTGTTTTAACTGTTAAGATTGTTTTTGGCGGATTTGTAGTTAGCGGGGAAATTATTGCGGGAAATTTGATTTCGATAATTTGGGTAGTTATCGTCAGGTAGGGAGTATTCATCCGAGAAGTTCCGAATAACAAGATGTTACCTCCCCTTTCGTCTGAATCGTTGAGAAACGGCGAGAGTGCCAGCAACGTTGCTTTCGCCGGGAAATTTGAATGTTTCGACCTGAATGCAACCGAAGCTGCGTAAGGGTTCCGTTGATCGGGAAATGAAAATATGCATGTGATAGAAGAATTATTTAGGAAGAAAACGAGTGCATTTGTAAGGTATACAGTAATTTATTAATATTTTTAAATATTTTTTATTCCAAGTAGGTAAGGCAATCCAAGATGGCGACTTAGATCCCTTTAGGTTTTTTCAGTATACGGATATGGATAGTAAAGTGCACATTGCTAGAAAACAAAGAAATATCGATGACATCGTCAAATACGTTAATAAAGTAATACAAATAGACAGGAAATACTAAAAAAAAATATAAAAAACATTGATTAACAAAATTTTAATCTGCTAACCGAGTCCCTGTGGTCAAAAATTGTCAACGATACCAAACTTCATGCAAACTACTCCGCCACAAATTTAGCTTAACGGTCAGATTGACCGGTAGGAACGTTAAAGGGTTAAGAATGAAATGGATTGGTTGAGTTGACACCAAACAAGATTTCATTGTACTTAATATTTTGTTAATGTACAAGTATGGACACAGACGCAAATTGTCAGTGGGGTTAAAAGTCGTTACAAATGTATTGAAAGCTAGACTGGAAATGTGTATTAACAAATTGAGTTGATGTGTACATGTCTTCATTCAAATGCATTGACTGATAAAAAAAGGGGGCTTCAACTTCCACCCCTCTCTATGAATAAGTTGTTTGAGTGTTTGAATATGGAGTTTGTTAATAAATAGCTGCACAGTAAGCGCATGATATGTCTCCAATGGGTTTTCAATGTAGCCAGAAACTCCTGCACTTATAGGTGTCCAAAAACTATAAAATCCTTTCTTTTTTTAAGCATATATAAAAATTCATAACACAGAAATGTATAATCTGAAATTTATTACAATCAAAAGGGACCTTAGGTCAATAGTTTAAACAATTCACCAAAGTTTAATTAAAGGTGATGGATGCATTTTTGTGTTATTGTTCAAAATTGGAAAATTCTCTCTTTTTTAAGGATAAAATCTCTCTTCATAACATGGAAACGAAAATTCTAAAATTTATAAAATCGATGTGGAGCTAATGTCAATAGATATAAGCATTTCAACAAAGTTTCTTGAAAGTAGGGGAAGTGTTTTCTAGTTATTGTCTGAAGTGTGGATGATGGACTGATAGACAACAGTATACTATAATATGTTGTGTGTGAGACATTGGTATAATAAAAAGGTTTTGAATGAATAATGATTAGAAACTGTTTAATGCAGTTATTGAGGGAACGACAGTGAAGAAATTGCTGAGATCAATGCGTTTGAATCCTAAGAATTCAATTTTTGTTGAAATGAAATAAAGTTCAATTTTTTACCCTTTGGATCTTAATGTAGACCAATTTGAAAACGGGACAATCCTGTGCAATTGAATATTTCTGGCTATTGGCAATACTGTGCAATTGAAAATTTCTTGCTATTGCGCAATATTGTGCAATTAGATATTTCTTGCTATTGTGCAATACTGTGCAATTGAAGATTTCTTGCTATTGCAGAATACTGCGCAATTGAAAATTTCTTGCTATTGCACAATATAGTATAATAATTTATGACCCCGATTTGGACCAACTTGAAAACTGGGCCCATAATCAAAAATCTAAGTACATGTTAAGACTCACCATATCAAAGAACCCCAAGAATTCAATTCTTATTAAAATCAAGCTTATTTTAATTTTGGACCCTTTAGACTTTAATGTAGACCAATTAGAAAACAGGACCTAAAATTAAAAATTTGGACATGGTTAGATTTGGCATATCAAAGAAGCACAATACCGTAATTCATTTTTTTGCTGAAATCAAACAAAGTTTAATTTTGGCCCCTTATTCCTTGGGACCAAAACTCCAAAATTAATCCAAACCTTCCTTTTGTGGTCATAAACCTTTGTAGATTTCTATTAACTTATACTAAAGTTATTGTTCAAAAACCAAGAAAAATGCTTATTTGGGGCCTGTCTGTTGGAACTAAAATTACCAAAATCTATCCCAGCCCTCCTTATGTGGCCATAGACCTTATGTTAAAATATCATAGATTTCTGTTTACTAATACTTAAGTTATAGAGCAAAAACCAAGAACAATTCTTATTTGGCCCCTTATTCCTAAACTGTTGAGACCAAAATACCTCAAATCAATCCCACCCTTCCTTTCATGGTCATAAATCTTGTGTCTAAATTTCATATATATCTATTTTACTTTTACTGAAGTTAGAGTGCGAAAACCGAATGTCTTTGGATGAAGACGAAGATGCCAACGTGATTCCAATGTACAACCAAAAAGTTTTCAATTTTTGCGGTTGTATAAAAATGATCTCAAATCAAATTTTTAATGGAGTTTGCAACAGTAATTATTCAACTACTCATTTTAATACATCATAAAGTATTAAAGTGTAAATGTCATAGTCATGGTGATGATGCCTCCGCTAGCATATAACGTTATAAAGGTACATAAATCAAGAACTGTAAAAGTGAAGCTGCTAAAAATTGAACTTAAACCGAGTTTAGAGGTACCGGTAATAAGCATTATATACACATTTCACTAAATTTAGTTGAGACAAACTTGAGAAATTTTTCCATTTGTGAAAGGGGATAACCCTAGAATGATAATCAAAGTGCTTGTAATCACCGAATGGCTATTAAAGACTGCTTAAATTTATCAGTTGGTAGTAAAGTGAATTTTGCATTGTATATTGTATATATAGCATTATTTTTAGTCGATTCAACTACTATTCTGGACAGAGAAAGATAACTCCAATTTTCAAAGAAGATTTCATAAAGCAATGGTTTTAGGTTATATTAATTCAACAACCATTCTGGACAAAGAAAGATAACTCCAATTTATTGTCTTGAATCTACAAAAATGTTTGTTTTTGGCCCTCAATTCCTCGACTGTTTGCCCCATAACCCACAAAATAGACCCCAAACTTCTACTTATGGTATTAAATATTATGGTACAGTTTCAGAACAATTGAAATACTTATACACAACTTTTTGTACTGACACAAGATTAATGCTTGTTTTGGGCACCTTTGGAACCTTTATTCATAAATCTTAGGGACTATATATATATATAACCGCCCCAAAACAATCCCAAGCTTCCTTTTATGATTATAAATATTATGTTATAATTAAATGGCTTCCTTTTTACTTATACTGAAGTTATTATCTGGAAACCATCCATCTTGGGAAGACGACGACAGGATACCTACATGTATTTCAACTGCAAAAATTTCTGTGGTTGTATAAAAATTTCAAATATGTACAATGAAATAGAGTTTTAGAAATTGATAAGCCTAGATAGGCCTTATAATTTTCCCCCACATAGTTGAAGGACCATTTACACTCAGGACCGAGTCATAAGTAGGCAGTACAGTCTACAGATGTATTAAAACAACCTAGCATCATATTGCTAGTAGTGGGAGTAGCATTCTCGGGAAAATTTGTTCTTTTTTTTTATAATATGTTTGGTTCAAATCAAAATAGAATGCTTTTATCTCCCTAATACTTACATTGTAAATAGAGGTGATACTACTTTGACAAATCCTTGTACATGAGAGTTTTCTGTCAAATCTTTATTTCACAAAGAATGAATTGCATAACAATGAACTGAGCTCAAAGCAAAGTACTTTAATAATACACTTAGACAAAGAGCTAAATCCAGTGATATACTTTGTACTACAGGTCCTTCATTAACATCCATTGACCAAAACCATATCTCATCAACATTCCATACTACATGGTTGGATTCTGAAGTCCTGAAAAAGACATGATTTTTTTTATCATATTTTAAGTATATAAACACAGGTTTAAACTTTCTTGTTGTATAATCATTCCGTATCTAGCAACTATCAATTTGCTTAATGCACATATTGATATATGTTGAGTGTACCTCTGTTGGAAATAAGAACACACAAACCTCCACCTAGGTTTAGTCAATGGACAAAACATTCAAAACTATAAAATATTATAGATCTAAGACTTGTCAGCGTCTATTTACCATTGCCACTGAATCAGTGATATATGTATTGTACACATAATTATATACATGCAAGACTAAAATTATAAAGTACATACATGTTTGTATATAAGACTAAAACTGACATTCATTCATTCCCAAAGTCATTTTCAAATCTGACTTCATGGTAAAATAAGATTCCATATCTACAACCAATTAAAAGGAAAAATCCCTCTGATAGACTAGCATTTAAATCTGATTTCTAAAATGGAAGCTAGGTCACCTTGGAACTTAGAACTAAAAAAAATCGAAACAATATATCTGATATATTTCAAATGCATGTACATGAAATAATATAAATCTCTAAAATTCACCATATTGTTCCCTTTCTCATCTTCTGTCAGATACTGTATATCCAGTGGCGGATCCAGAAATTTTCTCAAGTGGGGGCCCACTGACTGACCTAAGAGGGGGCTCGCTCAAGTCATGATTCAGTGATTCCCTATATAAGCAAACAAATTTTTTCTCAAAAAGCAGGCCCCCCCTTAAATCCGCCTCTGATATCAACCTCTAGATGTCTTTCAATTACATTCAGTTTAGTGTGGGTTGATCTTTGATTGTTGTACATGTTACAACCAGATTCCCGGCAGGGGGCAACTTTGTAAGACCGCAGAGGTTCAAGCTTAGATTTTGAAATAAGGGGGAAAATGTAACCTTTTCAATTTATAAAACAGGCTCAACATCATTTCTAAACATATATAAACATATTCTAAATTGTGGACACACCTTCATTAAATATTCTACTTCAATTAGTGGAGGAGATCAAATTAAAAAGTTGCAATGGTTAAATACTCCAATCACAGTCTTTCCTGCTAAAATCTCATGTGTAGAATGTGATAGATGGTTTTTGGGTCTATATATTGTCCTTGATATTGAGGTTATTTTGACACAGCAAAATATAAAGAAAATGTAAACTATGATCTAGAAATTGACTTCGTTTTCGCAAAATAAGCCCACTTAAACTGAACTTTAAATGCAAAAGACCTCTAAATGGCTAACAGATATTGCTATATAAAAGAATAGTCCATGATTATACATGTACATGATCAGAGCTCCAGATAAGAATTCATAAATTGGGGTTTTTACCCACCATTTTCTTATATAATTGGGTGATAAAGTTTTTTAATTGCATTATCAATTCCAATTCACCCCTCAGGTTAATATCAAATTGGGTTTTTCACCACCAAGCTCCTTCATGTATTGGGTTTTTTCATCAACACAATATTGAATATTTAGGCAATATCAACCCCAATTTTTTTCCATCTTAAATTAATACATGTAATATGTTTCTGTCTTTGTTTAGCTCTTTTATTTGGTTTAGGGTTTTGGTTAGGGTTATTTGCTAGCTGTTTTATTTGGTTTATTCACTGAGAAGCAATTGTAGGTTAAATTTGTGTCCAGTTTCAAACAGTTTTTTTTCAAAAAAAGGATATGTGTATTCACAGGCACTCGTCTTATACCTTTATATGATAAATTCTGAGACCAGTGCCTGATCAGTGGCTGTGTGCATGGTGTGTGTATTCATTAATTAATCGTAAAATGAATAAACCAGATGCTTCGCAGGGCGTAGCTTTATACGACCGCAGAGGTTGAACCCTGAACGGTTGGGGCAAGTTTGGACACAACACTCAAGCTGGATTCAGCTCTAAATTTGGATTGTGATTAAATAGTTGACACAGCATAGGTTTCTGACACAGAATGAATGTGTTCTAATGAACTTAAAATTTGTGTTTTCTCTTAGAGCAATTCACTATGCTGTTCAATATTAATCCTCTCAAAAAAATGTTTGAAGAAATTTTCTTTTTATTTATGAAATTTCAAATGAGAAAAATTGAACCCAATTTTTTAATCACATCCCCCTTTCCCTTATTCCAAAACTAATCTCAATTAAAATATTCTAATGGAGTTTGCAACAATAACTACTCATTTAAATACATCATAAAATATTGAGATGTAAAAAACTGCTTGTTATCACTGAATGGTAAAAATGGTAGTAAAAAGTGAATATACATTGTATATTGTATATAACCAAGATTTAAGTTGAATCTGGACATAGAAAGATAACTCCAATTAAAAAAAATTCTTGCAATAAGATATTTCTTGCTTACTATTTTGGACAAAGAAAGATAACTCTAATTAAAAAAAAATTGCTATTTCACAATATTGTGAAATTGGATATTTCTTGCCATTGCACAATACTGTGCAATTGAAAAGACTTGCTATTGCACAATACTTAATATAATAATTTTAGATCCTGATTTGGACCAACTTGAAAACTGGGCCCATAATCAAAAATCTAAGTACATGTTTAGATTCAGCATATCAAAGAGGCCCAAGAATTTAATTTTTGTTAAAATCAAACTTAGTTTAATTTTGGACCCTTTGGACCTTAATGTAGGCCAATTTGAAAACGGGACCAAAAATGAAGAATCTACATACACAGTTAGATTTGGCATATCAAAGAACCCCATTTATTCAATTTTTGATGAAATCAAAAAAGTTTAATTTTGGACCCAGATTTGGACCAACTTGAAAACTGGGCCAATAATCAAGAATCTATATACATTTTTAGATTCAACATATCAAAGAACCCAACCGATTCATTTTTTGTCAAAATCAAACTAAGTTTAATTTTGGACCCTTTGGACCTTAATCATTAATGTAGACCAATTTGAAAACATGACCAAAAGTTAAGAATCTACATACACAGTTAGATTCGGCATATCAAAGAACCCCAATTATTCAATTTTGATGAAATCAAACAAAGTTTAATTTTGGACCCTTTGGGCCCCTTTTTCCTAAACTGTTGGGACCAAAACTCCCAAAATCAATACCAATCTTCCTTTTATGGTCATTAACCTTGTGTTTAAATTTCATAGATTTCTATTTACTTATACTAACGTTATGGTGCGAAAACCAAGAAAAATGCTTATTTGGGTCCCTTTTTGGCCCCTTATTCCTAAACTGTTTGGACCTCAACTCCCAAAATCAATACCAATCTTCCTTTTGTGGTCATAAACATTATGTTCAAATTTCATTGATTTCTATTTACTTATACTAAAGTTATTGTGCGAAAACCAAGAATAATGCTTATTTGGGCCCTTTTTTGTCCCCTAATTCCTTAACTGTTGAAACCAAAACTCCCAAAATCAATCCCAACCTTTCTTTTGTGGTCATCAACCTTGTGTCAAAATTTCATAGATTTCTATTAACTTAAACTAAAGTTATAGTGCGAAAACCAAGAAAATGCTTATTTGGGCCCTTTTTGGTCCCTAATTCCTAAAATGTTGGGACCCAAACTCCCAAAATCAATACCAACCTTCCTTTTATGGTCATAAACCTTGTGTTAAAATTTCATAGATTTCTATTCACTTTTACTAAAGTTAGAGTGCGAAAACTAAAAGTATTCGGACGACTATGACGACGACGACAACGCCAACGTGATAGCAATATACGACGAAATTTTTTTCAAAATTTGCGGTCGTATAAAAATAGTATATAAACTAATTATACTTGAATGATTTTCTTTTATTCAATTTACATAAATCTGGGTTTAGTTGTATTTTATTAGAACTTTTGATTTCTGATGCTTTATCATTTCATAATTGATTGGGCCTTTCACTTTTTACAGAGGATGACCTTGAGGTCACTCCGATGTATTGTTATCGCTTAAATTTCCGTCATTCATAAATTCTAGTCAAATTAGTTTTGGGTTTTCAACACCAGTGAAAAAAGTGCATTTTCATACCTGCGATTTCTGTTCTCCGGTTGTACGATGTTTCAACAAAATATGGAATCATTTCAGTTGTTGATTTAGTGGTGAAAATTTGACTGAATTATATCTTAATAAATACGATTTTATATGTTTAATTGGTGTTTCAGAAAGAGATCAGGTGCTCTTGTTCATTCATAAAATTATCGTTCATTCATAAATTTATCGTAAATAAAAATCACTACACAGGTTATACGTGGAAGTGTAAATGACCACCTGTAAACTAAAAATAGCGGTCTCACTAATAACGACAAGAAGAACTTTTAGCGACAAGAAACGTCAAGAACGGACAAGAAAAATAAATTAAGCGACAAGAAGACTATTTAGCGACATGAAAACTTCTCGTACCGCATGAGGATGACACATATCAAATGAACAATTATGTGTGGGACTTAGTTTTAAGAAATGACGTCAAAGTAACACTGAAATATATATTTATTTTTTACATGTTTATGACTTGTAAGTTATTTTATTTCTGTCCCATTTTTCAACATTAGCGTCTCGAAAGGTGAAATGTTTTAACTGAATGGTTAATTTAAATTAATTATGAAAATTGTTAAAATTAAATAAATAAAAGTAATTATTGCCCAGTTACAAACACTACCAGGGGATAATCCATATTTACCCCCAACTTTAGCCTGGTAAACTTGTTGTCTCCTTGTGAAATATAAAACATATTAAAAATGATTTCCTGCTTAAGTCTTTTATTGATATAAAGTCAAAACCTTCTTGCTTTTCACTAGACAACCATGTCCTGTCAGGTTTAATTCTTATATATGTAGATGAAAAATAAAAGTGTCCCAAAACATTAACATGGCAGCAATTGCTTTTACAGCCTTTAAGGCTTTGATTTTTTTTACAGAAGAGTGTCCACCATGCACTTGCACTGCACTATAATAATAGTAGAATAGAATTATCATATATATAAATAGATGAAAATGATATTTATCGGTCGTCCAACTGTCTATATCAATCTGCTCAGCTCTTTTAAAATAAAACTCCATATCACGGCTTTGTGACGTCAAATACGTTGACCTGGCCTTAATAACTTTGACCCGGACATATCAGCGACGTCATAATGTTTGAACCGACGTTGATAAGTTTGACCCGAACTTATCAAGTCAACTTCCGGTTGCTGTTGAAACTAAGACAATACTTCCAAAAAACGCAAATGCATCCCGATAAATCGATTATCAGGTTATCGGCATATTAATATTGTAAAATATCAGCTGCTCGACATAATATGAAGGCTTTTTGATCTCGTTCGCTGCGCTTACTCGACAAAAAGCTTAATATTATGTCTCGCAGCTGATATTTTACGATATCAACATGCAGACAACCTGATAATCGGTACATACATGCAATCGTAATATTAATAATATATATAACAACAAACCAGTGTATTCTCTACGACTATTATTATACAAGTATAATAGTCCAAGGTATACTGATTTCTTGCACTACAATATAATAGTTATTACGGTGAGGTTGAATTTCCTGTCATTTATTCATCATCCAAGCACGAACTTGTATCAGAAAAAAATATCTCTGTAAATTAACCCAAGTTTCAGGTATAGAGATGTGATCTGTTTCTGTGACATGTGCTTTTGACCATCCACAAGAACCTGCGGTCATCCGATGTTCAGTACTTCAGTACTTTGATTCCAACTGAATTCGTTTTTGATGAAACCCTGTGTTTATTAGCAATGTTTTCGTTATGGTATGCACACACGCCCGTGCGTTCGATGGACTGTTCCTAAAGACACTAGCTGAGTCTTGTTATCATAACTTTCCCTCAATTTTCCAAAATAAGCCGAAAACATGCTTCTATTCAATATTTTAACCGGACATTCACTTTCGTTTTAATTCGATGTATGTTATGAAAAATCCCGAGCAATGCGATAGAAAATATGACTACATGACACTAGTCTCGATTACCCAGACGCTTGAATTACAAATCAAACGTCTGGGTTTTCGCAATGGTAAAAATTCTTATGACAGATTTCTGTCAGAGACTCGGAACATTTTGGATTATTCGTAGACCCTATGAAAAGTAACGATAGTATCCGAAATGATAGTTTGACCCACAACATCCAAAATGGCAGCCTCCATGAGTGCTTGTTTTTTTATCGACTTCAACCACAGAACATCAACATGCAGCTAGCATATACGTGTTAAAGGGTCATGGTGTAATTAATGTGTTGTCAAAAGGCAGTAGGTGAATTGTAGGTTATAGTTGATAGGTTTAAAAGCAAAAACAGTAAAGTCGCGCAACATAAATTTATTGAACAGTTGAACAGTTGAACATCTGAGATCATCTGAGCACAGGGTTTGAAACAAACCCCTGTGATCTGAGTTTCAAAATAATTTTAATTTAATAATTGTATTAAAAAGACATTGCCTCCAACAGGTTAGGAACAACCCCTCAATTGCATGACTATCCCTTAGGGAGCTACCATTTGATTTTTATGGGGGGGGGGGGGGGGGCTAGGATGAAAAATTTTGTCCTGAATTTTTTTTTAGCTGTAATATCTGTCCTGCCTTTTTATTTTTCACTCTGTTCGGTCCTGCCTTTTTTTTTTAGTTTATCCTGACTTTTTTTTACCTAAATTGCCGTCCTGACTTTTTTTTTTTTGCAAATGTCTCATCCTGCCTTTTTTTTTACTCAAAACTCCTGTCCTGCCTATTTTTTTCAAATTTCATCCTAGCCCCCCCATAAAAATCAAATGGTAGCTCCCTTATATGAGTAATACATTTGAAGTGATTAATTTTGTTTTTGTTGTAAAAGCCACCTTTTTAGTACAAAATTTATGTCAAATGAGCATATATTTATATTATTTGAAGAAATGTTTCCCATTTGCATTGAAAGAACTATTTACATCTATCTGGTATCGTAAGTTCAAAACATGTCCAAGAGTCCAAATAATTTTGACACTTTGAAAGACTATTTTATATTTTTGCTTACATGTAGATGCAAAAATTATAGGACTAGGCATGTTTTTTTCTGTGATGCCTTCCCTCTCTAAACATTCTTTTTTAAATTTGTATGGAGCTTGTGTACCTTATTTGGTCTTCTGTGAGTCCTCTTTGATTTAAAGTCTTTAATATTGTATTTCTTTGTTACCCTGGTAATGGTTTATAATATGAATAAAAGACTGCAAGTATGCAACAGCTGTACAAGGTCTTATTTTATTGAGTAAGACCTCAGACTATTATTATAGACAATTTTTTACTCAGGTGATTCAATATTTAATGTATAATAAATTTGTTTTATTTTGTAGAGCAAAGCAGTATTGCATTGATCGATTGCTGTCAATATTCTTCTATGGATTTTTGCAGGATTAAGTAACTCATGATTTTATGTACTGTGCATATGTGTGAATTGTAGTCGTATGCCTTTATATAATATACTGAGTTGCACATCAATCAACAGAATTTCACCAGATATTTTTGGCTGTGAATGGTTTTAACTAAAAGAACAGGAAAATCTGATTATTTTTATTTACATGCCCTTCAATTTAACATAAATCTACATACATATATAGCCACATCGAGATAGTGTTTGTTGACCTACTTTCTACTGTATTGTTATTCATTGCAATTTTATTTTCTTAATATACCCTAACAACAAGGATTAGAGGCTTGATAGACTTACTAATTCAGTTTACTAGGTTATTTCATTTTCCTATTATTTATAGTCATAAAGAAGGACACAACGCAACAACAAAAACTAAAGAAAGCAACACAAACCCTACCAAAAACCATATATTTTCAGTATCATAGTTCCTGATAGCCTTTTATGAAATATTACAATTTCTGCAGTTGGCAATTAGATAGATAGCTGGGTATTTACAAATAAAGCCATAAAAGGCATGCTTTCAAATTAATAGTATTATTTAACCCTTGTACAGTGTTATGCCTTAAGCTTTAGTTCAGTGGTTGTTGTTGGTTCATGCATGTAATTTTTAATTTTCGATATTTTTTGTTTTGTAATAAATTAGGCCGTCAGTTTCTCATTTGAATTGTTCATATAATTTATGTCTGGGCCTTTAACAGCAGACTATATATGGGTTTTACTCATTGTTGAAGACTGTACAGTTGCCTATAATTGATAACATCCACTTGATTTGAACTTTGATTGAGTTGTCTCATTGGCAATCATACTCAAATGTACCTTTGTTGTTGGGATATACAAGTACCCGGCCACGTCCACTCTATGTAGTATTTCTAATTGTATCCATCTGATGACTAGCCTTTGTCAACTGATTTTTTTATAGTTCGTTCTTATGTTGTACTGTTACACCACTGTCCTAGGTATGGGGGCGGGTTGGGATACCGCTAACATGTTTAACCCAACCACATTCTGTATGTATGTATATATGTGCCTGTCCCAAGGCAACAGCCTCTAATTCAGTGGTTGTCGTTTGTTTTTCCTTCATCTTTATACAACTGTATATTTGTATTACGTTGTATGGGTTTTGCTCATTGTTGAAGGCTGTACAGTAACCTATAGTTTTTCATTGGAAATTATATCACATCTTTTTTATACTCATCTTCTTATTTTTATGCATGTTAAATAGCCTTGTAGGACTTTCAATCTTAGTTCATTTATGTTTTGAAGTTTTGTATGACATCTATTTTCACTGAACTAGTACACATTTTGTTTTGAGTTCAGCTAAAGCCTGCCTGAGGGAGCTGGATTTTCTTTGCTGTGATAAGAAGCATTGGTGTCCTTTGGCTGTTTTCTTCTACTGAATTGTCTCTTTGACACATTCCCCATATCTATTATCAATTTAATATATTCAACATTAAAGTAGATTTTTTTATTCCTACTTGTCGTTTGACTGTCCAAAGTAGGCATTTGCAAAACTCCTAGATGGTCTTTGTGTCCATGACATAAGCATGATAAACTGTAATGCCACTTATTTTCTCCATCATAACAATTGAATATTCAGTAATTTAGAAATATCAGTTAGATTAACAATGTTTTTTGCCATGTTAGAGCATACTATAGGCTATGGATTTTGCTCATTGTTGAAGGTTGAAAGGTGACCTACAAATTGAATGCACAATATTTGAACTCTGGTGGATATAAATCTCAGTGGCAATCATACCATATCTCATTATAATTATAAGCATTCAATGTAATGATTACTTTTCAGAATCATATTAAGGTACACTCGATAGTGTTCTTTCTTCATTCTCTTTGGTTTTAATATTAAAATGCAATTTTTAGGATAAGTGTTTCTAGTTTCAAATTGTATTTTTTTAAGCGGGTTTTATGTCAGAAATAAACAATGTAAAACGAAATACAACAAATAGCTACAGCTAATTTATTTTCATAGTATTGTCAGAGGCGGATTTAGAGGGGGCCAGGGGCCCCTGGCTTCCCCTTTTTTGGAAAGAAATTTGGTTGATTATATAGGGAATCACTGAAGCATGACTGGAGTGGGCCGGACCCCCTCTTAGGCAGTCAGTGGGCCCCAACTTATGAAAATTTCTGGATCTGCCACTGATTGTGTGATAAAGTGCTTATTAATGTACTGGAAACAAATAAGAAATATCTATTTAAAATCACTCAAACACCATACCAATTGTCTATTTAAACTTTAAAAAAATACTTGTACTTCATTCAGCAATGATCTTTGTCATTTGTTTTTTCAACATTCTACTCCATTAATAACAAAAGTCTTTTTAGAAAATCATACAACCAAAATAACAAATGCAATTTATTAAGAAATGAGAGGCATTGACGACCAAGATGATAATTCTATGGATGCTGTAATGTATTATCATACATGTATGACACTACAATGTAGTATGGACATCAATTACAACTATTGCACAAGTATTGTAAGCACAGTTGGTCAAATGGTGTCTACTCTTGTTTCTTTATTTCTTCACTAGTATCTGAAAAGCAAAGTCAATTCTGTGGTTATAATCAGACTATACAACATTTTTGGTAATGGATATCATGAAGTGGCTAATTGTTATTACATGTACAATTGTTACAGAAATATTTATATTTTAAGAGTTTTACCCACAATCCTGTACCAAAATGTTCAGGGAATATTATTACAAGTTTATATGTTTGACAAAATGCTCAGAACTATACAACTATACTGGTAATCGTTACTAGTTTAAAGGAAACAGACATATGAAAATTATACAAAGTTATTTTCCTATGTGAAACTTTACATTGAAAATCATTGTGTACAAATAATCTTTATTCTATACCAAGTATGGCTAATTTGACAGAGGTACAGAATGAGACTGTTATGAACTATAAATCATATACAAGCAGTGTATGTTCACTTTTAACACCTGATATAACCTGGGTTTTAAGAGGGTTGTATTGTGTTTGTAGTCCATACAATAACTCTTAAACAGAGAAACATTCCTTTTGTTTTTCAACACATCTATGTCATGCATTTGTTTCAATTTTTCTGTTTTTGTGAATTGTTTTTTTTTTACTCTCGCTTTCTGACGTTCCATTTAAAATATATACTGGTTGTAAAAAAATATTATATTTGATGGAGAATATCTATAAGTGTTAACTTACTTATCTTAATATAAAAAAAATTCAGGATATCAAGCACAACAAAAGGAGGTTATATTTAACTAAAATCTGGGTTTAATCCATTATTATATTTTACTAAACTAACATAACAATAATGTATGTAAGTTAAACAACAAGTGCCCATCCATGGAAGGATAAATATAACAGATGAAAAAAGTAGATTTTTCAACTATAGCTAATAAAGTTAAATTTATACTTAATCAATAATCAACTGATAGAAGCCAATTGAGAATTTCACTAACATTTTCATTGCAATTAACCCCACCCCACATTATAACTTTGGATCTCTAAGTGTCTTCCCTGGTCCCAATATGCATGCATGTATGTTTTTAAATGGAAAAGCCTTAAAACAATATGTTGTGTATGTGTTACCTGGTAGATTAATTTGACCTGTCACCATCATCAGGACTGTTGTTCTCTTTCTTCCAAGATGAAATACATGTTTTGTATGGCTGCAAAGCCTTTTGCTGAAATATAATTGGCTCAAGTTTAATAAAATGCAATTTGTGTGAGGCCAATGTCTACAAAACTATACATTTGTTTAGAAATTTTACTGAATAAAGTAATTTTGCAAAACTAAGAAACAAGTTCAAGTAGATATGCAAGGTTCAAAAATATTTAGTCTGACTTCATGTATCTGTATCGGAATAAAACCAAAGAAATTATTTTTCTTATTGGTAATTTATGTCGTACCGGTATTAGGGTGCCAAAAAAATATTCTTAAAAAAACCATTGGTACAATATATTCAAGATATATTTCATATGTTAAAAAAAAAAAGTCAAAAAGTGATAAAACATATCATGCATATAGTGTATGACATTTAAAGTTAAGTTCACATATATATGTCCGAGGAACATGTCAGTAACTGCTAGTAGTCCTTTGTAAATTTTTTCATCATCATTTTGCTTAGTTTGGTTTGTTTCCTATTCTGACATAGGACTAAATATGACTTCTTTAAACTGAGATTTAATGTGCCTATTGTTTTTGTTTTTCTACAATGGCTAGCTGGATAGGTTGAGATCTTGCAAAACATGTTTAACCCCTACACATTTTTTCGCATGTCCCAACTCAGGAGCCTCTGGCCTTTGTTAGTCTTGTATGATATTTAATTTTAGTTCATTTATATATTTCGGAGTCTAGTATAACATTCATTATCACCTTGACCCCATGTTACCAGGAGAAGTACACATTTTTGTTAAGGTGGCAGCTGAAGCATGCCTCTGTGTGCGTGATTTTCTCAGTGTTTTGTAGATCCATTGGTGGTCTTTGGCTGTTTTCTGCTCTTTGGTCAGGATGTTGTCTCTTTGACACATTCCCCATTTCCATTCTCAATTTTTCATTAATAATAAAATTACCCAATGACAGTCAGTTATATGTGAGGCCTCTTCGTTCCCCTATATACATTTGTACTAGGTTTGTCTTCTCCAGCCATTCAATACAGAATGAGATAACTGACCTGGAAAAGATATAATATGTCAGTATTTTACTATTTCAGATGCAACTCAATGCAGATACTTTATGCATAGATTACAATGTACATAGATTATAGATAGTTATAATATACTGTATTCTGTTGGTCATATTATTTATTTCATTCTCAATACTAATCAGCCTGTTATGGCAATCAACAATTGTTACAACGGTAAATCTGTATTTGTTTAATTGTTAGTTTCATTAAGTGCATTCTAAATTCTAAATGGCATAATCCATATATATAGCATGAGGATAAATTGTCTTATTGTAAGAAGAATTTCATATTCTCTTGCACCGTCCCTTGATGATCTTTGCTGGTTGGACACAGAATCTATAATCTTAAAAATATGCTTTTAAAATATATTTTAAATAATTTAGGAGTTTGACTCATCTGCATAAAGTACAAGAAGCAGAGCTCCAGATAAGAATTCACAAATTGGGTTTTTTACCCACCATTTTCTTATACAATTGGGTGATAAAGTTTTTTAATTGCATTATCAATTCATATTGACCCCTCATGTTAATATCAAATTGGGTTTTTCACGAACAAGCTCCTTAATGTATCGGGTTTTTTCATCAACACAATATTGAATATTTACGGAATGTCAACCCCAGATTTTTTTCCATCATAAATATGCTTCGTTCTTTGTTTAGCTGTTTTACTTGGTTTAGGGTTAGGGTTAGGGTTATTTGCTAGCTGTTCCATTTGGTTTATCACTGAGGAGCAATTGTAGGTTTAATTTGTGTTCCGTTTCAAACCTTCTGCCCCGAGCAATGCGAAAAAAAATTGACTGCATGACACGCTAATTGGATAAACGCCGAGAAGATCGAAATGTTTTCAAAAACACGTGTACCATCGAGCAACAGAAAACTCTAACAGGGACCCATTTCAGTTACATGATGCAGGGATCTATTTTTAGAACGAAAGGAAATTTCCAATTATAAATATTATAAAAATAGTATACGCGACGACTGTAAACAGATAAGGGTAAATAACGCAAATGGTAGCCATTAAAAGAGTTGAGAACTCATGGTTTTGGCATATAATTGGGTTTCCCTTTGAATTAATTGGGTTATTGAACCTTGCAATGTGCAATTGCATTGGGTTTTTTATTATTTGTATTGCGTGATCACGCAAATACGCAGCTTATCTGGAGCTCTGAAGAAGGGACTTCCCTTTAAGCATCAATTCTTGGTGCTTACTGCAGATTAGTCATATTAAATATCCTTGTGATTTGCAGTATAACTCAAGAGTCAAATGTTTTGGTAGTTTTGGTTTTTTTTTTATATTGAGATTTCAGCTGAGATTACTGTGTTGTCTCAGATTTCATTGATCGATGCATGAGGTAAAATAACTGCAAACCTAATACAAACTGTCAAATATTTTATTTTTATGATACTAGTTGTCAGTGGCGGATCCAGAAATTTTCAAAGTGGGGGCCCACTGACTGACCTAAGAGGGGGCCCACTCCAGTCACGCTTCAATGATTCCCTATATAAGCAACAAATTTTTTTTCTCAAAAAGGGGAGGCCAGGCCCCCCCCCCTAAATCCGCCTCTGGTTGTTATGATTTTGCAAACTAATCCTTGGTTGCATAAAGGTGTACAAAAACAGTAGGTTGTAACAACCAAGGATAAGTTTGCACCCCCCTCCCCCCCCCCTTTTCTGAGTTATGCGTTAAAAAACTACCTTTTCCCTATCCTATTAAAAGAGACATTCGTAAACATGAACCTTGATAAGTTAATTGTCTAGTTTCCATGCTGTTTAAACGTTTCATTTTACACTGAACCTCACAACTCTGATCAACTCTGGTCAACCACTGCCGCATGTTATCGTCCATATTCCTGAAGTTTTTTCTTCCGGGAACATGTAGTCAAGGTCATTACCTAATTTTAAAACGCCATCTATGAACGAAATCCAAAGACACAAAAATCCAGACGCTATATTCATAATGCGTCTGGGTGATCGAGACTAACATGACACACGCTAATTGGATAAACACCGAGAAGATCGAAATATTTACAAAAACACGTGTACCTATCAAGCAACGGAAAACTCAAACAGGGACCCATTACAGCTACTTGATGCAGGGATCTATTTTTAGAACGACAGGAAATTTCCAATTATAAATATTATAAAAAAAAGTTTAAGCGACGACTGTAAACAGATAAGGGTAAATAACACAAACGGTAGCCAATAAAAGGGTTGAGAACTCATGGTTTTGGCATATAATTGGGTTTTCCGTTGAATTAATTGGGTTGTTGAACCCTTCAATGGACAATTGCATTGGGTTTTCTATTATTTGTATTGCGGGATCACGCAAATACGCAGCTTATCTGGAGCTCTGCATGATATTAAAGAATTCATGAAATTTACACTGATTCTGTCAGTTGAATGGACTAGAATGAGATAAGTTATATACATGTACATGATAGACATAAAGGTTTTTTCCAACAGGACTGTGGTGTAAATTAAATTAGTTGTATTTTATGGTTGATATATTTATGTATATACATGTATGTAAATCATTGGCTCTTCAACCAATGATATTTTACAATATCGATTATTTGTTTATTTTTCAGCATACTAAAAATGTTTTAACACAACACGAGCGCAAGCTTGATAGGGTGTCCTCACACAGGGTTTCCACTGGCGGTCGCCATTTTCCCAAATTTGCGAAAAATAATACTTGTGGCGATAAAAATTCGTCATTTGCTTAAGAATTTGGCGAAAGAAATATATAGAAAGATTTATTTTCCTCCTTCTTGTTTATTTCGTTTTTTCGAGTTTCTCGGACTTTAACTTATCAGACAATACTCGGAATTCACCTTGACCTCAATGCATTCTAGCGTCACAATTTCAAATGACATAGGATAACATATGATCTGTCCATATACATGTATGAGGGTAGAAATGGGGGTATTTTACTGAAGTATTCTTGCCAAATGAAGATTAAACAGTAATTCTTAGACATGACCATAAAAGAGTGGGGGATAGGACCTTTATCGGGACTCCGGGATCGGGTGTTTTTAAGCTTGGGATTATCCCCCCTCATAAAATGTACACTTTTTTCCAGACGATTAAAAAATCAGCTGAATTTGACAAATCACACTATTTGTTTTCCAAAAATAACCGTAATTGGATGGGGGTTCTGTGTATTCACATTATTTGAACAACTCTCCTTGGGCCGAGAAAAAAAAGATCCCTGTTTCAGGTAACCCGACCGACCCTGTTTTTAAACCCCGACCCTAACTCTTTTAATGGATCTTTCAAAAAAAAAAATTAAAAAAAAATTATCAATCGACCCTGTTTTTGACACAGGCTTCTGATAAATGACATATTTTTTTCTCTCTTGCTTCCTCTTGCATAGAAAGGCAGTAAAACATTTTATTAATGTCAAAAGGTATTCCAAATAGGTTAAAATCCAAGAAATTTGCACAGCAGGTGCTTCATAAACATTGCAAATGGCCCAAGACCACAATTAATGACCCCGCTTTTCGTAGTTCCTTTTAATTAGAGTGTATTTTTCCTTAATTTTTTTTCTTTCCCTTCCCCACTCATTTCTTAGATTTTATTGGGTGGAAATGAAAGATGAGAGGTGAAATAATTTTTTGGATGTTGTATTTAAACTGATTTTGATATGGAATGAGTGATTAGGCCAAGTGCAAAAAGGTCATATTTACAGTTTTCGGAACATCTCTTGACTTGTCCATAGGGGTATGGATGTATATTGGCTAAATTTGTAAAAGTGATTGCTTCAATCTTTCTGAATTTTGGATATATTTTTGGACTAGTGCTATACATAAGACACACAAAAAATTTGACAAAAGTGCATGGTGCAATTTTTTTAATGATACAAAATGTTCTAAAGAAATGATAGAGAAATTAATTGTGGTCTGTGGCCAAATTGCACACTTCCGGTTTTTGATACTAATTATGGATCCGGACTTGGAAAAAACATGATAAATACTCAATAACTCAAAAATGAAATTTTGAATCATCACCAAAAAGTATACAGATATTAAGATTAATGTAACTAAGAAGTGTTTAAAGTTTTAAGCCATAATCAAGAATTGGTTTTGAGATACGGTGTGACATGTGAAAAAAACACACCCCTGTTTAAGTTGCAATGTGTCGTAACTCAAAAAGTTTTAATCTTATTTTCACCAAAAAGTATACAGATCATGTGACCATCATAAGAAACAACAATATTAACAATCCGGACAGACAAATAGCAATAAGGTGTTTAGGAAAACATGACCTAAAACCTCCTTCATATAAGACAAAAAACATCGGAACTCATACTGAATGGTCAAATGTGTTCAATATGAAAATTTCAGTTAAGATGGTAAAATCACAAATCAGCCGTTAATGTAAATGGACTATAAGTATGACTTTTGAGCAAATTTAAAGGGAAATGACGGGAAAGGGGCAAATTAGCTTTCAAGGGGAGCAAATGCTGTTTAAATTGTTAAGCGGGTTTTAAATATAGAGGGAAAGTGGAGTCATCTTTTTAGACTTTAGACTTTAATTTAGTTACATGTACATATAACTTATGTAGACTTACCTTCTAATTCTATAGACTATTAAAAAAAACCCACACACAACTCGGAACTATTTCTAATTCACTTAGACTACTGATATGCAAACCTAAAAACAAAAAAAATATTATAAAATAGTTATTGAAAGATTCATAACACTTTGAAAGGATAATTCAGACACGTGTTACACGGGGAGCATGTTTGTTTACAAACAATAATGTCACGTGATCGCGCACTGACCTCGCATGCTGCATCGCCCTTACAATTCACTAATACATGTACATAACCATTTTCATGCAAACATGCAACGTGAATGTGATTGGTTATCAAATAATACAAAAATAATGCATGAACCGTTGAAGAAGAAGTTATTTCATCAAATAGATTGGATTTTCCCTTTCGACACGAATAGGTCGAGTTGACATTCCTGTCATCGGAGATAGTATTGAGATAAATGGGATAAAACGGACCGTCAAAAAGATCTGGAGAAGCACATCAGTAGAACCTTAACATAAATAAGTAATACTTACCAAAATTTCTCTAATTGATAACCTATAGAACTGAAATTTCACAAAAATACCGGTAAATAATTTTGTTGATTTGTGAGGATGCTGGTTAAATTGGCGTAAATAAATATTCTTACTCCTATTGCTTCATGTAAAAAAAATGTATAGAATTGAATTCGACTACAGTTCAGCATAAAAAAAACGTGAATATGCAAAAGCCAGGTAATATGTTCATGATAAAGTGTGTATAAATTTTCGTAAACGAAGTTACCCGTATACTTCACCAAGAATTACATTTGAGCGCAAAGTTCTGTATGTGTGATTTGGTTGGTTTATGTAACATTTATTTAGACTGGGATCCTGGCTAATCTTGACCTTACGACGCGCAGCTAGATTGGGCCGGATCCCAGGCTAATGTAACATCGTAGAACTCAGGGTAACGGAATTTTTTGCGTTGCTATTAGATCATCATGATCATTGAGGCCATCTATTTTTATTGCGGGTTCCACATATTTAAATCGGAATTATAGAAAAAATGGAATGTTGTGCAGAATCAAAACAGAAATGATGAACACTGCAACATTCCCAGCAAACATGATATAAATAGGATGGAGGATCTGTGTATTCACATTATTTGTAAAACTCTCCTTATTCATGTGAAGCGTGTGCTTTACATCGAGGCTTATTCTTTACATCGAGGCTTATTATGCTAATCATCGACGCCACAGTACTTCAACCAATCAGACAATGTTTATTTGGGGCATTCGATCGATTTTAACTAAGATTTTGGAATATTTCAATCGAAATTATAGAAAAATGGAATGTTGTTAGTACATATAAAATAGAAAATGATGAATACTTTTAGCTAAAGATAATTTGGATGGGGGTTCTGTGTATTCACATTATTTGCACAACTCTCCTTACTGATGCCATATTTTGGAATTTCCGTGACCTAAATGGTTCGCGAAAATTAATATTTTTATATATAGTATAGTAAATATACTGATATAGGTGAACTAAAAAA
Source organism: Mytilus galloprovincialis (assembly GCF_965363235.1). Taxonomy (NCBI): domain Eukaryota; kingdom Metazoa; phylum Mollusca; class Bivalvia; order Mytilida; family Mytilidae; genus Mytilus; species Mytilus galloprovincialis. Next base: position 11,126,570 of record NC_134846.1, read on the forward strand.
GTTGACAGGAATACATTTTCCTCGACTGGTTTTTATTAGTATCTGTTTCGATGCAGATCAAGTTCCGGTGAATAAAGAAACAAGTACAGCATGATCGCATGACAAACGCCATTTATTTTACCTAAAATCTGTTCTCTGCATAAATTAATATATAATAAATCATCATGACTATACACTCTATGTGGAATAATACAAGCAATGCAATGTGTATTAAACACGGGTTGGGATAGGTCTTCAAAATAAAATAATCATAAAATTAAAGGATGTTGCAAATAAGGCGATGATACAAGTCATACAACCATCCACCAGATACCAAATACGTAGCAGTCACTGACAGCTATCGTCCAACAAACAGATTACAAACCCATAACATGTAGAAATAAATTAAAGACTCCGACAAGAAAAACGAGAAAACTTGCCGCCTAAATCGTGTACAAAACAACAAAAGAAAAAAAACCAAATTAATATATAGCAGCAAGCGATCATAACCACTGAATTACAAGATTCTGACTTAGGTCAGGTTCAAACAGAATGAGGAGGGGTTAAATATGTTTGATGAAACAAAACCATCCCTTTACCCGGGTCAAAGGTGTAACAGCACAACATAAGTTCAAGTTATAAAAATCTGTTGAAAAGGGCTCTACCCACAAGACCAATATAAAGCACAAAACACAATCATATGCAATACCATAATACAAGCATCGACAGAATCGTGCATGTTTATGAACTGTATAGCAATTATATTTTTAAGTAAAAGTCTTATTTATGGAAAACAAACTATTTTTTGTTGGTTTAGTTTTACCGATTGAAAAAGCAATTTGATAGATCTAATAAGAGTCTTGAATTGATAACTTTGTAGAATATTAAGTTAATCTTAAGAACCGGAAATTGAGTATTCACAAAGTGTATCTAAGTTTACGAGCGCGATAAACAACATCATACATTGTGTAGCAAGATAATGTTAGTGATATTTGGTTTGTAAGTTATCGACAGGTACAGCCAAACAAAATCTTTGTATTTATCAAAAAAATAAGTTTTCTCTAGACCACGATCGCACTACGATCTGTGAAAAAAATGCAAATTTTGATGATCGTAGTACGATCGTGTAGATCGCAGTAAGGTCGTATCACGGTCGTGGTGAGGTCTTCAAGATCGTGACGAGCGTGGCCAACTTTGAACATGTCAAAACAATCGTGGTGCGGTCGCGGCGAAATCAGGTCGTAGTAGAAGCGTATCAAAAGCGTGATTCTATTCGGAGAGACTGCGCTACGATCTCACAACGACGTTATTACGACCTCACTACGACCATCACGTTCTCACCGCGACCGAATGACGCTTCTACTACGACTATAATACGCTGTTCACGACCACAGTACGATTCTAGCACGCCCTTGTCGTCCTCATCACGCTTTTCTTACGACATGACTACGTTCATACTACGACCATCATTCTCATTGTCATTTTCACATAAAATATATTAAAAGTAATTAAGACTTCTTGTCCATTTTCTTTAACGGCTCAACCATGCTTCTCGTTTTTATATAGATTAGACTATTGGTTTTGCGTTTGAATTGTTTTACACTAGTTATTTTTAGGCACTTTATAGCTTCCTTTTCAGTGGGAGCCAAGGCTCCGTGTTGAAGACCGTACCTTGGCCTATAATGGTTCACTTTTATAAATTGCTACTTGGATGGAGAGTCGTCTCATTGGCACTCATACCACATCTTCCTATATCTATTGACACATCTGTGTCATCTCTGCTATCGTTCACTTAAATATCGTCATTTGAGCTTTAGTGACCAGCAATAGGTTGTAATTTAGGTTGGATTGGTCGGTCCGACATGTCTGCTTGATCAGGAATCGTTACTATCAGAGCCTCTACATCAACCCTACCACCACGCCCACGTGTTCTAGTAGATTTTGTTGGCATGACTGTATTGTTTCCGAGAAATCTACGTATTAATGAGAAATAGAAGGAATGAAACTGTATTGATATGGAACACGATGTTGACGTTATTGCTGAGATCGCTGTATGAACGTAGTATAATCGTGGTAAGAACGTGCTATATTCGCCGTAGAAGCGTGGTAAGATCGTGTTGCAATCGTATAACTCGTTGTGTGGTCGTAGTGAGAACGCGATGAGCGTAGAAAGATCTTGATATGACGGTAGTGAGGTCGCAGAATAAGCGCGGTGAGAACGTGGTATAATCGTAGCGGGATCGTTGTAGAAGCGTTAAGTTAGGTTCACACTGCCGATCAGATCAACTCGATGATCCCGATTGTCCAAATTACCACGACCAAGCGTGACCAAATTCTTGATCGGTCCTGTTCACGAGTACTACCCGACTGCTATCCGACTGTACACGACCTTAACCCGACCATTCATGACTCCTTAACGACTCAATCACGACTTAAATCCGACCACTAATTGAATGAATATTCGATAATTCAGACCAATTCACGATCTCTACACGATGTTTACTCGACTAGCTAGACCAAATCAACTATACTCGATCTCAGCCTGATCTCGGCCAGACTAGATCGACTTTATCGTATAGGGGTCGTAGGGATTATCGGGCATTGGTCGGGTATGTATAATTTCACTATAAAAACATCAGATTTTTTAATCACCCGCTGCAGCGGAGGAGGCATTAAGTGTTACCCTTGTCCGTCTATGAGCACGTATACGTACGTCCCAACAATTAGTTTCCGTTCTCTAAGTTTTTTTTTTGCCTGAAGTGATACCATAAAACACAGACCAAGTGCGAATTCGGTTGGTGTCACTTTTACCATTCTTTAGTAATGACTCTTTATGACGTTATATGCAAGCTGGGGCATTATCTGTGTCCAATTGATACGTTCCCCGTTTATTTGGTTAGATTCAGTAGTTCAAAGAAGGTCTGAGTAAAATTTTACATTTAAAATATGTACATGACAATTAAGCAGTCGGATTGTTTGGCAAGGTGGTTAAGGCTTAGATATACAGGTTAATAGCTGTGACGGAGCTTGAAGAGAGCGTAAAAACAATTTAAAATGGATAGACAGCAAAGGGTGCCGAAAAATTTAGATATGCAGTGGCTGACAAGGCGACCACTGTGTGGGCAGTATAAATAGTAATCACAAAAATACTGAACTCGAGGAAAATTTAAAACGGAAAGTCCCTAATCAAATGGCAAAATCAAAAGTATGAGAGAATTGCAGGAGCTGAACAAAGAGGACCCCAATGGTTATAAAAACTCCCTGAAAGTAGAATAGGATGCTAATTTGTTATAGGAATTTTACTTCTTTCTTCAAAATGAAAATTGTCACTGCATAAGTACTGATGTTAGATAGCAATATACATAAGTATTATCATCCCCTTTTCCTTGCTTTCTTACAAATTAAGCCTACTGTTTGTGTCATATATGTGCATATGTATGTAATCAGTACTTCCCATAGATCTGATACCAAGTAGTTGAATGGTTCAAGATTTTTCTTTTCGGTGAATCCATGGCAACAACCTGCCTTTTTTTTTTTTTACTAATAATAGTGTAAAAAGGGGGCAAAGATGTCACATATTTTCCAAAAAATTGGCCAAATATAGAATTTCAATCCCCTTGAGGATACCTTTTCTGAAACTGTTTACATAAATCTATAACGAATTCATATAATAATGATAATTATTTGTCGTTTGTTTTAAAAATTTGTATCCAAAAGCGTATGAAAATAGTGTTTGTAAACATTCGACCGTACGGTGACATATAGTTGTTAATTTCTGTGTCATTTGATGTCCTGTGGAGAGTTGTCTCATTGGTAATTATACCACATCTTCATATTTTTATAGTACAAAAATGTCTGGACATGCGGAAAATACGGACAGTCAAACAGAAATAGCCCATTAAACAGCTAAACTGTAACATTGATGTTCTTAAAAACTAACTTCGAATGCTAAATTAGTCATCAGCTGTCTAATAATAAATTTTAATGCACAAGTACTTTCATATTTTGAAAAATCCTCTGGGGCCAAAATGCAGAATCTACTTCCCTTCCGAAACATCTGAGATAATTCCCGGTTTAATTGGGTGTCGTGTTGCTATTTTTTATTTTTTTTTATGTTGTGTTGTTTTTCTTCTCGTCGGCTTTCGTTTTTCGCTATGGTTGTGTCGGTTTGACCTTTGGGTTTGATTGTTCCTTTGGTATCTGTGTTCTCTCTTTTAAAATGTTACACCTCCATGCAAAAGTACTGAAGCGTACTATATATGGACGAATTTGTGTACAGTTAAAAATAAAAAGTGACAATGTATTTTATAATATAAGTTATGAGAGTTAATCAGAGCTGCACACATTTTTAGAGAATCGTGTAGCAGTCTTGTATACTCGTGTATGGCCGAGTAGAGATCGAAGAGTGGTCGAATATGGTCGCATAGAGATCGGGTATTGGTCGAGTTGGTCTTGGATGAATAAACTACAGAAGTCGCAGTGATCATGAAGAAATCGGGCATTGGTCGAGTTAATCTTGACCACATATCGTACAGGTTGTCGTTGATCGGGAAATGATCGGATATTAGTCGAGCAAAGATCGAAATGATCGAGTATAGATCGGTAAACTATTTGTATTCCGACCAAACTCGATCTCTACACGATCTTTTCCCGATCAATTCGTCCGCTAGTCGACGAATTATCGATCTCTTCTCGAGTGACTGTCTTCTCGATCCTTACTCGAATGTTTTTGACATGTCAAAAACTCTCGGGTAGAAAGTCAGATCGATGACGACCAAGGTAGACCACCCCGAACATGCTTGTCGATTGAGACAGACCAGTCTCCCGATCGCTTAATTTGTCTTGATCGAGTTGGTCTGATCGGCAGTGTGAACCTAGCTTTATGAGGACGTAGTAGCATCGTGAAAGCAACGAAAATTCACATTTTCATGCCGCTCATACCGCGACCTCACCACGATCTGAATTTATTTTAGATCGCGGTGAGCGTGTTGCGATCGTGTTCTAGTGGGACTGGGGCTTAAATTAATCATAACAGAAAGATACGGGCATAGCAACATCGTTGAGATAATTAAACACCGTAAGATGGAGCAAGAGGAATATCAACGTACACAAAAAGAAAAAAATAATAGGGAAGGAAAAAATCGTTCGTTTTGTCGTAAATTTTTGTTTAGAGTTTCTCGTGTGAAACTGAAATATCTAACTATAGGGAAGTCCTCGCTAAAAATTCCGGTAGACCTCCCACGGCACCCATTAGTAGTTAAAGATTTGATTCCATTCAACAAATTAATTTATGACCTTCAAGTACGTGTCGTGTAGAATACGGCAATGTACCAAATGGTCAATATTAATCATCCATGTAATTTGCTCCATGGGTATTTGCAGAATTTGAACGGAGGCAATTTCTTGGCATGGAAAAATATTATCAAAATAACCGCCGTATCTTATATTGAATGAATCACTTAAACAAATTTAGACGGATCTTTACTAAAGGCCCATAGTTTGTATTCATGAATACACAAGAACAAGTCTGAAGACCGGAATCGGTGCCGATAGGAATACCTACAACTCCAATACACTGTATAGTCGAAATAGTTATCAAAGGTACCAGGATTATAATTTAGTACGCCAGACGCGCGTTTCGTCTACATAAGACTCATCAGTGACGCTCATATCAAAATATTTATTAAGCCAAACAAGTAAAAAGTTGAAGAGCATTGAGGATCCAAAATTCCAAAAAGTTGTGCCAAATACGGCTAAGGTAATCTATGCCTGGGATAAGAAAATCCTTAGTTTTCGAAAAATTCAAAGTTTTGTTAACAGGAAATTTGTAAAAATGACCACATTATTGATATTCATGTCAACACCGAAGTGTTGACTACTGGGCTGGTGATACCCTCGGGGACGAAACGTCCACCAGCAGTGGCATCGACCCAGTGGTGTAAATAGTTATCAAAGGTACCAGGATTATAATTTAGTACGCCAGACGCGCGTTTCGTCTACATAAGACTCATCAGTGACGCTCATATCAAAATATTTATTAAGCCAAACAAGTAAAAAGTTGAAGAGCATTGAGGATCCAAAATTCCAAAAAGTTGTGCCAAATACGGCTAAGGTAATCTATGCCTGGGATAAGAAAATCCTTAGTTTTCGAAAAATTCAAAGTTTTGTTAACAGGAAATTTGTAAAAATGACCACATTATTGATATTCATGTCAACACCGAAGTGTTGACTACTGGGCTGGTGATACCCTCGGGGACGAAACGTCCACCAGCAGTGGCATCGACCCAGTGGTGTAAATAGTTATCAAAGGTACCAGGATTATAATTTAGTACGCCAGACGCGCGTTTCGTCTACATAAGACTCATCAGTGACGCTCATATCAAAATATTTATTAAGCCAAACAAGTAAAAAGTTGAAGAGCATTGAACATAGATGTTGTCAAGGATCTAGAAAATATAATGCTTTAAATATATCATATCACTTCCAGTAAGTACATCAATCCAATATAACTTTTTTATCACAGAAAAAGGCTTTAATTAATTAATTATTAATTATGTATGTGCCTGTCCAAAGTCAGGAGCATAAGTGGTTGTCGTTTGTTTATGTGTAACAGTTACATATTTGTTTTTCGTTCATTTTCTGTGTCATTTTGGTCTCTTGTAAACAGTTGTCTCATTGACAATCACACCATTTCTTCTTTTTTATATTTAAATGAGTTGCGTCAAACAATTTAATGAAAATTTTCAAACGACCATTTTTATTAAATAGAAAAAAAGATTATATGGAAGTGTAGCGTAAGGAGTCGAAAATTCAATACTGTCAATCGAATTAAAAGAAATACTTTAAAAAAAAACCGCTTTACTGTCCAGAACTAGTTGATTTCTTAATTTCCATATGCTTGATTACAAAAGTTTAAGGACCTATTTAATATCTTAACCTTTTGTTCTTGCAATAAGATGTATTTAAATCTGAGTTTCCTTTTAAAACGTCAAGTTATCTGATGCTGTTTGGAAGTGTCTTCGCCATTTTCCGACGATTTGTTTATTCTTTTCAGTGACTATGAAGTGTTGTTTATTAGTCCAAGATATATTCATATATTTTTAGCAGAACATGTATTAAAATGAGGATAGGGGGTATACTAGATAGATAAATTATATTTTCAAAAAAGTAGTCTCAGTTCCCATTATGGACAAATATCAGCATATTAACATGCACAGAAAGATAATACAAACGAACAACAGCTCAAATATAGAGTATATGATGAAACAATAATATAACCATAATGTACAGTATTATTTAAGTATACACCAGAAGCAGCATCGTAAATGGATGTTACTAAGACATCTAACCACAAGTACCCAAAGGACGAGGATGCACACAACATAAGTCACCGTACAGATTCAACATAAGTCACCGTACAAATTCAACATAAGTCACCGCACAGATTCAACATAAGTCACCGTACAGATTCAACATAAGTCACCGTACAGATTCAACATAAGTCACCGTACAGATTCAACATAAGTCACCGTACAGCTTCAACATAAGTCACCGCACAGCTTCAACATAAGTCACCGTACAGATTCAACATAAGTCACCGCACAGATTCAACCATGAACAAAACAACATACCATTTTGTATTATGAAAGGTCCCGGCATAACAAAATGTGAATTGATTCAAAATAGAAAACAAAGATCTGTATATATTATTCTAAAGAAAAAAAACGAGAAACAAATACGACAGATTGCAATCATAGACTACCATTCCCCTTACCTGGAACAGTGAAGTAGCGACACAACATAAAGACAAAACGGCTTTTTGCAAGTCAGTCACTAAACTTAATAATAACTTGGTGGTTTATCACACCGTCGAAAACGAGATCCAAATTTACTTATCTTTATCGAGATAAAGAATCTTGGGATCCGATTGTACACTCTTGAATAGTGTTGCTGTGCAACATATTTGTTTTTCGTTCATTATTTTGTACATAAATAAGGCCGTTAATTTTCTCGTTTGAAATGTTTTACATTACATTTTATAGCTAACTATGCAAAATTCAAGCTAAACAAAACTTACGTTCAATAACATCTGTACATATTCTGTCCACGCTTTGCTATTTTAAACTCTTTTGGTATGCAGCAACTTTTGATCAAGAGATGAATGGAATATTTGACACTGTATGTTAAGCAACCAACAATCAGTAAATAACGAGATAAGAGTTTAATTTTATTGTAATTTAAATTCATGAAACCTTCTTTCTTCCTTAAAATATGGATAGAGGACAGTCATTTGATGTGTGGATTGAGGAGGATTGGGGAAAAAAACTTTCTTAAAATAGATATTTAGACATGGTAAGGACTGAAGATAAAGTAATTGCCCAAGATAGAATGGAAATTAATATCATCTGAAACACGAAATGCAACCATTTGCATGAATAATTGTGAGTTTTTGATTTTGTCATTAAGTTTGATCAGAGACTTTCCGTTTTGAACTTTCCTCATAGTTTTACTTCTTAAAAGCAAAATAGAAAAAAAAACACCTTTTAATAATAGTTTTGTACTGTCTGGTTTTATTATGACGTACTTCTTTATCCCCACCCTACCCTCCTCCGGCCAACCTTCTGCTTCCTGGATATCTTATTTATTGACATGAAAGGACATATAACTCTTTAAGCTTTAATTAATAAAACATACTGATAATTTGTTATTAGTTTGAGCAGGTTGATTGACCATGTTTTCTTCAAAGAGTTAAACCCCAACGATGACAGGGGAATAAAAATATGGTCACTAGGTCTTCTTCTGACCGGCAGTAAAACCTTCGCTAAAGTGGGACGTCCCTTTCGACTGTGCGGGATGTATCAAGAACGCAGCCACGTCAGAATAGGGACGTAAAATCCGATGACTCGTGAAGAGAGAGTGCCAAACTCTCTGCACGTTAAAACAATTCTAACAACTCTTGGAGGGTCCGTAGGTGGCCTGTGGCAAGGCAAAATTTCTGTCCCTATCCATTTCCCCCCTCATGTTCCAGTGGCAGTCTAAATTTTCCCGACCTTCATTCCGGACGACCTCTATAATGGGACCTACCTATTGTATTTATTGTTAATTTGATCTCGTCCTGAATATGCATACTATATGTGCCACTGGACGTTAAGCAACCAACAATCAATCAAGCAATCAAAGAGTTAATATATGGTAATGCGCTACTTCATGTTATTTAAGCATTTTCAATTTCTCTTTCTATCATATACTGTACACGTGGTACACGGTGACAGCCATCTTGGTTTAAGATATGAAGCCAAAAAAAATGTAAGTTATCATAGTGTCATTTATTCAATATATTGAAACAATATTCATGACTGTTTTGGTGAAGAAGCTATTTGTAAAATACCATTTTATGTTTCAAAGTTTCACTATCTCTGTTTTGGATAGGCACAAAAGACTAATATAAAGTAGAGGAACACTGTAAATGCAGTGAGAAAATGTTTCCTCGTATGGATTTGTTTTTTGATCCACTGTAGTGCTGATTTTTTTAATTCAAAACATAAACGTTTTGAAGGACACTTTCATGCTTTTCTCGCATTTCAAAGATACAGGATTTTTGTTTTTGTATTGTACAATGATGCAATCCATGTTGGCTCCTCTGATGAAAATGAATAAATTCTTTTTTGAGAGTGACGTTTATTATAGCACGCTAGTATCTTTCAAATTTTTAATAGATTATAAAGTTTTAAAGATTCTTCCCTTCATTCCGATAGCTAAACAGTCAGTTAATTCCTTAATAGTAACTTTTTGTCTCATTAAAAAAATTGCACCAAATATTTTTGTCAAATCTTTTTGTGTAAGTAAAGTATAGTACTAGTCCAAACATATATCAAACATTCAGAAAGATTGCACTCTAGCAATTAGTCAATACACATCCATTACCCTATTGACAATTCAAGAGATATTCCGAAATCTGTAAATATTACCTTTTTGCGCTTGGCCTAATCACTCTTTCCATATCAAAATCAGTTTAAATAGAACATCCAAAAATTTATTTCACCCCTTTTTTTTCATTTCAACCCCATAAAAACCAAGAAATGCAAGAGAAATGCAAAGAAAAAAAAAAACCCTCTTAATTAAACAGAAAGTTCTATATTCGTTGTAGGACGACGAACAGTGGGTCATTAATTGTGGTCTGGGGCCATAAGTTAAAGATAAGATAATATACATTTGTATATTTTATTTGAGTGTCACACATTGATTAATATAGTACATATATACACACACATTTAAGTAATATCTTTAAAAATTCAACCAATGCCCAGCCAAACAGTTGACTTATGAGACACTTTAAAAACATACAAGTATATACAAACAATAAACTGCAAGTTAATTTGTAAAATATTTCCACAGTAAAAATTCTAATTATTTTAATTTTAATATCGCTTTCAAAAATACAATTGAATATAAAATGTAATTAAAAGTTTATATGAAATACACTTTTAGATCTCTAATTAAAAAGGTTATCAGCTGTCTTCTAAAATTAATAAAATAAAAATATAAATCTCAATGAATAAAAATACCTTGTTTTAAAACTTAGACAGAAATTAAAGATCAAAATATAAAATGCTAATAATTTCCTTCTCATAAAACATTTCTGTAAAATTTTACATAGACATATCTGCTTTTCTCGGATCTCATTATAAATATAAACTTATCGTCCATATGCAATTGTATGAAAATTCTCAATTAAATGATTATTAACAACAATATAAAGAAAAGAAATATTAGTTTGACCATGTAGGTCAAATTTTCGAAATTTTCCTTAACCTGATGAAGACGATTCGTACACATTACACCCCTCAATTTTAGAATCAACTAAGCTCTCCATCAGTGTATTTATATTAAATCATGAATTCTCCAAAGGGATATTCATATTATAAACATGCTTTAAATAATGATGGCCGGGAAGGTTTTAATAATGTCAGCCGCTATAGGTTTTCTCTCCAGTTCTGTAAACATTTTCGAAATTTTCCTATGACCGATGCAGACGATTCGCACACATAACACCCCTAAATTTGAGAATCGACTAACCTCTTTATCATGGTTAATTCTCTAATATATATATCAAAAACTTGCTTTGAATGATGATGGAAAGGTTTTTAATATGAGATAGATAACATGCCACTGGGTGGACACGATTCTGGATCGAAGCCTGGAATTGAGTGGGAGTTAGATTGGAGGGAATTGAGAGTGGGACGAAACCTAGGTGACGAGGGTAGTAAAAAAGGGATAATTTATGTTTCACCAAAAAAAGTGGGAGTCATCCCATGCTCACCCCTCAATTACGGGGACCAGTGTATTAAGCCACTTTATTAATTTAAATTCCTGCAATTAATTTACCCCGACCAGATTAACAGTTTCATTGAAAATAGTACATTCTAACTCTCAACCAGGCAAATTTTAGAAAAATAAAGATTCAAGATTTAATATTTATCATTTTTTAAACGCCTCTGTTTTAGACATGCCGAATTATGGCCACTGGTTACTTTCACAAAATAAATCACATCTTAGGTCTGCATATAAAGAGCACTCAATCAGAAAATGTTTTCCAGTCTCTACATGTCCGAAATCGCAATATATACAAAGTATATCTTCAATTGGAACTGAGTCTGAATCAACTTTCTTCGAAAATTGAAATATTCATCTAGACAAGGAAAGCATTCAGATTTGGGATGATTGTTATATTGTGTAGTAATACTCAATTCGAATCACTGTTTTATTTCTTATAAAATTATTAAAATGTAAAATTTTAAATATACAGTTTGTGTCAGTCAAATATTAAACATTTGATAAAGTACAGTTGAAGTAGTCCTTACATGAAACGTGACAAATTTAAGAGTTCAATAATTTAAATGGCAACGATTTTTTTTTTAATTTATGACAATTTCGACGGTGATAATAAGTATAAATTGTATAATTATGAATGTATTCATTTGATAAAACAAAATATCTAAATCAGTTGTACATGCATGCATTTAAAAAAAAAAGAATGAAATTTAAATAGATAAACCTATACTTATATTAAATTGCTGAAACAATTTATTATCTATCAATCTTTGAATAACTATATTTCCTTTTTAATTTGCGGCCGCCATTTCTTTTATATTTTTGACAACTAGTTTTTTTTCAATCGTCTATAGTTATACTAAATCTACAATTATCTAAGTTAAAAATAACGTAAAACATCTGAAGTACAACTTGTCTTCAACTATATAAACTATAAATCCGTTGATTTTGGAATATCGAAGTTGTTTTCTAGCTGTGTGAATATTTCTAACATTTGCCCTACATCAGACGATTTTAACTCGTATCGTTCTTTGTTGGTGTCTAATTGTAAAACTTTCTTGCCTGCAATATACAAATTTTCATAGATAAGACATAGAATCAAACGACGAATAAAGCAAACAACATGACGAAATATTAATTGAACGAAGTAAAACTGTAAATCGCTTTATAAAACAATACCAAGAACCCCGAATGGCATTACCTCAACTATGCAAAAGAAGCGAAATTAAACTTTTAAAGGAATAGATAATTCATTTCACCAGCTTAACACGAATTATCAATCTTACCCTTTGTTTCTATCATCCGAAAGTTAGTGATGTCTGTGAAATGAACGACGCTCTCCCCGTTCTCCGTCAAGCACTGTAAACGCTTTGGTAAAGTACTATTTAAAATATTTATTTTTACTGCTACTCTAGTCTTGTTCTTGAATTCAGTATTAACTGAAAAGAAAATGTTTCGAACTTTTAACAGATGTAACCGAGAAATTATCAAGTTGGTTTAATGAATGTTACGTTTTACCAGCTCAGTCAGTCTCTATGTCTGTTTAACTAGACAGATGCAACTAATACTTTTTTTTTCTTTTTTTTTTCTTTACAGCAAAACAACTATTTCGGAAAAAAATATGTGGCTGCCGTCGTAAAACATTCAAAATAGTTTCCTTATGAAATATATTGGTCGAATTACAATAAATCAAAAAAGGACTGTAAGTTCATAATGTCTAGCCAATCCCCTCGTGTATATGACAATGTTAAAAAATACCACTAAAATGACAACATTACGTGACAGGAATAAAGTACAAATAAACCCAAAAACACTAAGGACAGAGAAACACATGAATAGATAATATAATAGTACATTATAACATGTAAACCACAGAATAACAACGGACACCTTTCATGGATGTACAACAACACGAACAAAGTATAAACTGTGCGTCACACAAATATGAAGAGCAAGATAACAAAAAAAAATAATAAAATATTAGCAAAATCCATCTACGGTCAACATTGCCTGAGGGAGTTGAAATCATAGTTTTCTAATAATTTAAATGATTTTTTATCCGAACGTCACTTATGTCTTTTGTAGTCTACTGGTGTCATGTATACAAAATTTCAATATATATTGTTCTTAAATTGAAAATATCTCTATTTTAACGTTTAAGAATTACCTTGTAATTTTGTGTTCTTTTTCAATTTTTCTGTCTTTAAGTTTTGCACCTTTTCAGACATAACACTCTTTTTCATTGCATCTTTTCCAATTTCTGGATTTTCCGATTTGTTTATTTCAACCTGAATCTGTTCCAATATGATTTCAGCGACACTTGCTATGGTTGATTCTTCTTCTAGAACAGCAAGGACAGGAATTTTACAACTGACGTACTTGTAAATACTATTGATAAAAGCCATTCCTTTCATTGAATCCATTCCCAAAGAAGCAAACTTTGTGTCTAACTTAATCATTGTTATATCAACTGCGCATGCTTCAGCTGCAATTTGAGATAATGTTTTTTCTACCTTTCCCTTCTTTTCTTTTCTTGATAGTTTTTGAAAGTCATCTGTCTGAACGACCTGAATGTAAGAAGCATTCTGTCCTGTTTGACGAGTTGAGTATTGAATATTTAGATCATCAATTATTGGTTGGACTCTTGAAATTATGTGCAACATATCTGGTGATACGTGCAATACGGTTTTCCAATCAACTATTCCGCATATGATTTGTTCCGGGTCTACAAATAGGCTGTGAAGAAAACATTGAATTATGTCACTTTCCTCCATAGTCGGAAATCCTTGTGATGCAAGATGTTTTTCGGTTTTTTCATCTATTAGACCTAATTTCAGAGCACCCCAATTGATTGTTTGACCAGCAAGCCCAACACCTCTTCTAAACATTGCAGTAGAATCTTTAAAGGCATTCCCTGCACCATAATTGGTCTGACCAGCGTTTCCAAATGCTGATGTAATTGAAGAGTGTAAGATGAAGTAGTCAAGTGGTAAATCTTTTGACAACAGATGAAGATTCCATGTGCCTAAAACTTTTGGTCTAAGGACCTTATCAAATTTATGTTCCGTCATATCAGGTAGGAGAGCATCATCGACAACAGCTGCACCATGAAAAATTCCTTTTATTTCTTGCTCTGGAAAAGAATTTCTGATTTGTGCAAACGCGTTCGATATGGAAGAAAAAATTGAAATATCAGCTTGAAGAGTTTCTATTTGACAGCTATGTTTGTTTTTTACCATATCTATATTCTGAAGTTGTAACTCATTAGGTGGTCTTCTGGAAATACTCACTAACACTCCTCCACCAATTGCAGCGATCGCATTAAGTATTTCCCAACCTAATCCCGTAAGACCGCCTATTATGATATACAGAGAGTGTTTACTAAATAGTTGTCCTTGGAATCTTGCCACAGGTATGCTTTCTGCAACTATTTCATTTGTATTTTTTGAAAAATTTTCAAACGATAAAATATGTCCATTCCTACATGGAGGCAACTCTATTTGTCCTAAGCTATTCTTTATTTGCCTTGATGATAACCACTTTTTTACCTTTGGAATGGTATTTGTCAACGTTTCTTGAGAAAGTACCTGGTCACAGTTTATCTGGGTTAGAGATATATTTGGAAATTTATGACGAATATTTCTTTCTAAGGATTTGCTCATTAGACTGGAAAAGAAATAAACAAGGACTCTCTTACTTCCCACCTGGTTAAAAATTTCTTCAATTTCATTTAAATTGGTTGTCAAAAGAATAATTTGATATCTGCCGGATGTAACTGCTGTTTTTATGGACTCAACATTCCTGTGCAACATTAACTTGTGTTTGAAGTATTGAAAAATGCATTCCAGTAAATGACTGTTTAATAAAATGTCTTGATCCAAGAATGCTACCAATGGAGTATTATCCTTGATGTGTTCTACGAGGGCAAAGTACATGACAATTTCTAAAAGCATTCCTGGTATGTATTTTGGGAAGAGTTTTTTTTCTAAAATGCATTTATCAGGTACGGTGATAACATTTGACGCAGCGCAAGGAAAACAGGTAACATATTCTGCATGCTTTAAGCAAATTTGCGCACCAATCTTTGAACTATTGAAACATGTCGCAGATTCATTGTACACAATGGTGTCTTGCTCAAGACGACCAATCGTTTCGGAGGAAATAATTTGATGACCATCCTTCGAATGAAATAGCCAAGGATTTAAATCAGCTGTTGCTTGTGTGGAGGTTTTTGGTGTCCATGTATCACTTATAAATGCGGAAGTTACTTTCATTTTCACAAGGTTAGAAGACATTTTGTGATTAGATATATTGTCTTTTGTTGGCACAAATATAAGATTTTCCAGTGTTTCGTGATGACTTGATCTTAGTTCAACAATTTCTCTTGAATTATATGTGTTCTTTCTATAGACTGGTTCTTCTACCAAACACTTGAAAATTTGGTTTTTGTACAAACGCTGTCCTTGTATTTTAAATTCAGGATTATTTTTAAATTCGCCTCTTTCCGATTTGAATACTATCTCCTTCAGGAGACAAAGGTCTGCTTCTTTGTCAAAGTCGATCAAGCGTAAACCTGATAAGATTCTCTCCCTCAGAATACATCTCACCATGCCCCATAACTCAGATCCTATAACATTAACCCAAGATTCACCTTCATTGTTTACCATCATCTGTGTTTGTTTCGTTATGATATACGTTGGTATTTCTCCCATTCTTTCTTTAACAAGATGTTGTATTAAAGTGGCAAGTACAACACACGATGCTTTTACAGCAGTAAATATCTCATCTGTGCTCTGATCTATAGATCTACACGATAGTCCGGGAAAGAACAAAATATGTGAAATATTTTCCGTTCTTTCAAATTTAGTTTCCATGTATTTGAAAAGTACCTCCAACAGTTCTTGTATTGTTATTCTCTCGTAATCAAATGGCAAAGATACAATATAATGATTTTCGTCTTTGAAAATGTCTTCTAATATCTGTTTAGCATCATTTGTAAACGTTATTGAAAATATTTTTCTTATTTCATTGCTTTGCTCATGGCTATTGTCAATTGGTTTCCAAATGATTTTGTAGAGTTTGTCATTTATGTTCTCCTGTGGTACGCCTTGTGCGATGTTTTTAATCTCGTATCCTTTAATCTCAATGACTATCTCTCCATCTTCATTTACTATGAAAAGATTTAAGCTGATACCGCTTGAAGTTGATTGCATTCGTTTTCCTATAATATGCATTTTCGGTTCCATTGGTTTATAAACCTTTAAGGAGGCAATTCTGACTGGTATCGGTCTCTTCTGCAATTCGTTTTCTTGAATATTGGTATAACAAAGAGCGACCGTTTGCAAGGCACCATCAAGAATAGATGGATGCAAACTATGACTATTTAAGCAGCTTGAAATGGAAGGGGGTAGATTCATTTCTGCAACATATTCGTCTTCTGATTTTAAACAGTCACCAATTACCGTAAGACTTTCACCATACTCAAATCCAATCATTTTTAGAAGACTATAAAAACTTGATGATTTGACTTGAGTCTTACATCTTTTCTTGACCTGTGAAAGACTGATGTGTTTCAAAATTTGTCGTCCTGCTTTATTCATTTTTCCTTTGCAAATGGTGTCTGCATTTCTTTTTACTTCGAAATACATATTGTCGCTGATAATTGCACGTAATTCAACTGATTGATCCTGACCTACAGCAAGTGGACGTATAAATTGCAAATCTAGTTCAATTTGAGTAAACGACAAACTTAAAACCCTAGTAGCGACTGTTAGTCCAATTTCAGCATGAAGCGCACCGGGTGCAATTTTTCTTCCATGAACACGATGTTCATATACGTAAGGCGCGGTGTTAGGGTTTATATCAACAACAAAATCCTTTGACATTGGTGCCTCAGAAATAAAAGGGTGATTGTCTGTTTTCTTGAACTCCAGTCTTAGACCTGCTTTCATCGAATCAGCATTGACTAAGTTTGCCTCGCGAAAGAATTTATATCTTGGAATGTCAACAACATTTTCGTCCCCTTTGAATAGTTTACTCCACTTAACATGTATTCTATGCTCATACAGATCACCAAGAGCACAGGTAAAAGTGTATTGTTCCTTTGGTTGGTTCATAGATGGTATAGAAATGGCTTGAAAGTCTGTAATTTTCTTCAGGTGAGCTTTAACAACAGGCTTTGGACCAATTTCTACAATGACATTTATACTATTTTTATGTAAGGCACATGCTACTGCTTTCTTAAGTAAAACAGGATCTGTTAAATTTCTTGTCCAGTACGAAGGCAATCCCATTGCATTATCTTTGATTGTTGTACCTGTAACAGTTGATATCAATTTAATCGTTGGTGCCTTTCCTGAGATATCGAATAACTTGTTTTCAATTTCCTTGCTAATAGTATTCATGTGGTAACTGTGATAAGCACATCCAACATCTAGTTCTTTCTTTAAAAGATGTGGCATTTCTTGATCCAGTTTAGATTTCATATCTTGGATTGCATCCTTGTCTCCAGAAACGACACATGCTTCTTCACTACTGTACACTGCTATACAAACTTTATTGTTGTATTCTGTACACAGTGTCTGAATTTCCTTTACATTGCATTTACCAATCACCATCATGGAACCACCCCTTGCTTTAGCAGAAAGAAAAGACCGATGGTATATTATCTTCACTGCATCACTTAGACTTAAACATCCAGCAGCATGTGCTGCGGCTACTTCTCCAACAGACTGACCTATAATAACGTCAGGTCTTACTTTTAAAACTGTCCATAAATGAAATAAAGAAACCTGACAGGCAAAAATTATCAATGGGCCTTTAAATGGATCACTTGCTATACTATCTTCAGGTTTTTGAACTTCATCAAACAGAGAAAAATCAGTATATTTGTGAAGTTCTTCATCTACCTCTCGAAACTTTTTTCTGAAATGTTTGTACGTAGCTAACATTTGTTGACATGTACCTTTCCAAATTGTTCCTACGCCACAGAATAGAAAAACCAGATTTGTTTCTATTGTTCCATCGATCGTGCTAGAACCAATTTTGGAGGATTTTCTCAAAATTTCTTTTTCTAATTCTTCTTGATTAGAAGCTACACATTGCATACGGAATGAGAAATGGTTCCGTTTTACCAAAGATGTATAAGAGAGATCTATGGGGCTATATTGAGATGTAGCTAAACATTTTTGTGTGTGATCTGCTGTTTTCATTAAAGCTTCCAAACTATTTGCAGAAAAGGAAATCAAAACGTATTCGTTTTGACTAGTATGTGACGACCTTGAGTTCTGCATATGTTTTACAATTGCATGACAATTTGTACCTCCAAACCCAAAAGAATTCACACATGCAATCCTTGATCCGTCAGGGTAGGCTTTCCAATCTGTAACAGCTATTGAAACTTGTAGCGGGATATCATTGAAGGGAATGGCAGGATTTGCATTGTCCTTATTAAAATGAAGAGATGGAACAAACTGTCTCTGTTTCATCATGAGAAGAGTTTTTATCAAACCTGCTGTTCCAGCCGATGACTCAAGATGACCTATGTTTGTTTTCACTGAACCAATTAAAATCTTATCGCCTTCAACATGTGAGGCAAAAAATGTTGCCAAGGCTTTAACTTCAATTGGGTCGCCAACTGGTGTTCCAGTACCTGAAACAGAACAGTACTGTTCGGACGACAAATCACAAATCATTGCTACATTCATTCATTCATTCATTCATTAATTGCTTGATTTATTCAATTATTTATTGATTGCTTGATTGCTTAATTGATTGATTCGTTCATTCATTTGATAATTCGTTCATTCATTTATTCATTCATTCATTCATTTATTCATTCATTCATTATTTCATTTCATTATTCATTCATTTAATTCATCATTGATTGATTGATTTATTATTCATTCATTTATTCATTATTCATTCATTTATTCATTATTCATTCATATTCAATTCATTTCGAATGTGTTTATATTGTTGAAGAGAATTTAGATTTTTATAAAAGATTTTTCCAACGTTATTTATTTCTATGCACAAAGTCAAATCGTTATCTCAGAAAACAACAATAAGACATTCCTTTTATTATTGGAGAGGAAGTATTCTCGCTACAAAACATATCTACAAATCGAAAAAAATCTTTACATTATATACTGACCACCTTATTTCATAGCATTAACAATTTATTTGATGTATATATATTTTTTTGGTTTTTGGTTTTCGGCAGCGAAAATGAACATTGTAAGCTCTCATTTTCTTATTCATGGTCGGCGATTCTAGAAATGTTATATTTACCATGTGCTTCAATATACTGTATGGTTGCTGGATCAACTTTAAATGTAGAGTACATATCTGTTAGAAGTGACTGTTGTTGTTTGCTTGATGGTGCAGTAATCGGAGTATTCGTATGGCCGTCCTGATTACACCCTGTTGCGATCAAACCCCAGATGTGGTCGCCATCCAACTGTGCCTTCATAAAAAATGAGTCAAATTCTAAATCGATAGATACAGATGTCTTATGAGTAAAAATTTATGTCGCGTATTTAAATTGATTGAAATTTGTCAAAACTTGTACACAACGTTTTTTTAAGTCTTCAACACCTTTTTATGGGAAAATAAAATTCGTTTCACCTAAAAACAACAAAAATTACTTTGATTTATAATCTTTTAATCTAATTCTTGTTCTAATGACCAATTTGAAGTTGATTTATCTCAGACTTTTGATTTTTAACTTTTGTGATTGTCGTGACTAAGATGAAAACTCTACATAAACTCATGGTTGTGTTTACTAGGTGTTAAACAAATTTAAAGCAAACATCAAAATTTGTGAAATTTCTTTATTTGATTAGATCTGCTGCATAAATTTTCTATGTTTTAGTGTTATTAAAATTAAGCAATTCTTAAATGATTTTCATGTTAAAACTAATTTGAAAAGTTTGTTATAGTTATCGTTAACATATTGTTCAATTATCGTTTCAACTCAGGTGACTCGATCGCTTTTGACGCATGAAACAATTAATATTAAAATAATTTAATGTTCTTCTGTTTAGATATTTGCTATCAAAATATGACTATTATGCGCTTGCATGTACCTGTTTGTAGTTTTTTAGAATGACAATTCCACAACCTTCTCCTCTAACATATCCATTTGCATCCTTCGAGAAAGCACGACTTTTTCCTGTTGGGGAAATCATTTTTGCCTTACTCAGTGCCATAAAAGGCAATGTTGACAATATACTGTTTACTCCACCACATATTGCTATTTCACTTTCACCTACAATTTACATGATAATTACTTTTAAAAATTGCAGTTGAAAGTAACTTGCATTAATATGTATACTCGGGTACATGATTGTAGGAAATAAGGAGATGTGGTTTGATTGCAATTGAGATCTTTCAAGTCAACAGGTATTAAGTGTTGTCGGTGATTTTAATCACGAGGGGAGACGTCAATACTTAGATGACAGGAGGTGTCGGTTGGGTTATGTTACCCACAATAATCTAGATCTTTAACATGTTAACCTTTTCATATATTGCGTAGGTCAAAATAAAACCTTTTCCCATATTGTTTGAGTTTCGTGAGGTGTGTTGGGGTAGTGGAATATTTTAGTCTAATATTCTCTATGTACTTCGCGCTTAAAAATGTTGTTAACCACATTTAAACATTTACATTGAAAAGTCCTTCACGCTGGTAGAAGAAAAATGCTCATTTTGGCGTATGTTACTACGAATTGGTCCATCACTTCTGTGGTGCAAGTCTGTGTAGGTGGGCTGTCTAATATAAGGTCGTCTTAACCAAATTTCACAATCATGGCGAAAACCGTTACGCACTGTGTGGAAGGAGAGGCTCCGTAAAAAGATCTGGTGTAGCAATGTATGATCGAACATATTTTGAAAAATTCACATGGTTAGTTGCAGTATTGCCCGAACCGACATAGTTTTAATTTCATGCATTCCTTTCACGAATGATTGCTTAAATATTTAAATATTTAATATTCATTGAATTATTGTCAACTTTCTTTAAGCAATGGATATAACCTATATGTTTCTTTTTTTATTTATAAATAAATGTTTTGAAATTTCAATAAAAAGAAAATGATTCTAGATTTTAGAGACCTTTACTGTCGAACTTTTGCGTATAATATTGATAAAGCTTAGTATTATAGCAAGTATCTTGGACTACTAAAACGGTATTATACCTTTGTTTTTTCACAAAATATTGCAGACTGAAATTTATATATTGCACTTCTTTTCACCAAAATCATTTATGTATCATCTTTGTGTTAACAATAATAAAATCTTTTTATAAAAAAGCTTGTACTTGTTTTGTCAATTTTTTGTCAAACATGTTTAAATGAGAACTTTTTTGAAAATTTGATGTTCGTCTTTTTAATTTTATGTGCTCTTACACGATCCTCACATAACAAAAGGAACACTTACCTGAGCGAATCGATTGACATCCAAGATGAACAGCAACTAATGCAGAAGAGCATGCTGTATCTAGTGTCATTGAAGGTCCTCTTAAATCAAAATAATATGAAATTCTGTTGGATGTGATACTCGGTGCCATTCCAGTAACTACGAAGTTGTTCAATTCATGTCTTGAATTGGGAAGTCCAATCAAAAAGTCGTCATTCATTGCACCTAAGTTGTGTGGAAAATGGATATATTTTATGATCGATAATATATCAGGATTAACTTTTGGTGTTCAACTGTATAAGGGGCATCCGGGTGACTCAGAAAAATGATTGTGTATATCACTGCTCATGCAAAGTTAACAAATCGTAATTTTTTACATTTCAATTAGTTTGTTCATAAACAATCAATTTTCTACAAAGCTTATAATTTGGTACACCACATGTGCGCATATACAATACTCGCACGTGGCACTAATATAAAAGATATAGCTAGAAAGCTACATTATTTACGACAATAATGGACTTCATAAGAACTTTACTCCAAAATATGTCCAAATATAACTCTAGTCATCTAGACAAAAAACTATATAACTATCAAATCAAAAGTGTTTGTGTAGGCTTCGGCAAATATATTCTGAAACGTCAAATTATTTATGCATGTAAACAGATGTTTTGTTTTATCTGTAAAGAAATAAATGAACATTATTTTGTTTAAACACAACATTGAAGATAAGTTTATGTTGCATTTATTCTAACCTATATAAACCCCAGTTTTTGTTCCCTTTATCGCATGCTTTGTGTAACCAGCATTCTCTAGCGCTGAATACGTAACTTCCAATGCCAAACAATGCTGTGGATTCATCCATCCAGCCTCACTGTTACTAACGCCGAATAACTTGTTGTCCCATTTATCATGCCTGTATAAATACAATGGTATCATTATTATTGATTACAATTTTATATCAGGGGTTTTTCTATTCATTAATCAGAGGAGAACGAGATGAAGTACTTTCATTCTTATATGTCAAAGTATACTTTAAATTAATAAATGTTGTATGTTTATGTAGCATCGACATACTTTTATATATGTATGACTCAAATCTATTGTGGGTTCCAGATTTGTGTCATCCTATATCTATGGCAGATTTGTTAAAATCCTAATCTGTGACAAGTTTTGTAGTTTTCTAAATTATGCGGAGTTCTGTTTTTTCCAATCTTTGGCAGATTTTGAGCAAATGTAGAACAAGGCAGTACATATACAATCAATGACGACTTGTCTTAAATAAGTAAAAATGTACAATTTTGTGAAATGAAAATTCCATAAAGGTCAATCAAATCATTGATTTCAACCATAAATTTAAAAAGTGTAAAACTGATATACCATAATACAGAAATTAGGATTAAAATATTCCCTGGAAAAATAAGCAGTTCCTAATCTGTGCGAGGTACATGTTTAATCCATTAGTTAAAGCAAATAGAAAAAAGTCCAGAAGTAAGAAAAGCATTTTCAATCGAGCTTAAGAACAGGTTCCAACTCTTAGATGAACTAGAGGACATAGAAACATTCTGGGAAGGAGTAACAAAATGCTATAAAGAAACAGCAACTAACACCCTAGGTTTCAAAGAGCGTGGGCATAAGCCCTGGATCTCCAACGAGTCATGGAAACTTGTAGATGAGAGAAGACCACTAAAGGAAAGAACTAAGAACAGTAGATCAGAAAGAGTAAAGAACAGTTTAAATGCCAAGTATAGCGACAAAGACAAGGAGGTAAAGAAAAGTATGAGAAATGACAAAAGGCAATGGACAGACAACTTAATTGAAGAAGCAGAAATAGCAGCAAGCAATGGTATGATGAAAACAGTATATGAGGTTACTAGAACAATTTGCAATGAAAAACAGAAACCACCTCAAGTCATCAAAGACAAGTCTGGAAATTTATTATCAAACCATGAGGAAAAACTTAAAAGATGGAAAGAACACTTTTAAGAAGTCTTGAATAGACCTGAACCAGAAATAGCACTTAACATCAATTTAGACTATGAAATTGAGGAAAGAGAGATAGATACTGGTCAGAAAAGAGGAAATTACAAAAGCCTTGAAAAGATTAAAAAATGGGAAGTCAGGAGGCATAAATAGCATAACAGCGGAAATACTAAAAGCAGATACAATAACAACCACTAAGTATTTGCTAAAGCTCTACAATATGATATGGGTTGGAAACGAAATACCAAAGGAGTGGAGTAAAGGTCAATTGTTAAAATTGTAAAGAAAGGAGACCGGACATGTTGCGGCATAACACTAGTCTCCGTGCCAAGTAAGGTATTCACTAAGATTAAGATAATCATCCAAAGAATACAAGAAGGAATAGATGGAGAGCAAAGACAAGAGCAAGCTGGCTTCAGAAGGGGTAAAAGCACTACTGAACAACTATTTGCTTTAAGAAACATCATAGAACAATTTTCTGAATGGAATGCTCCTTTATACATCAATTTTGTAGACTTTGAAAAGGCGTTTGATTCCATACACAGGGAAAGCTTATGGTCCATCTTAAAAGCTTATCGCATCCCAGACAAACTCATCACAGTAATAAAATTCTGTTACGATTCATTTGAGTGTGCAGTCATAGATGAAGGTAAACAATCAGAATGGTTCAAAGTAAAAACAGGAGTAAAGTAAAAACAGGAGTAAAACAAGGATGCATGATGTCTGGCTTCTTATTTCTGTTAGCCATTTACTATGTCATGAAGCAAACAATAAAAGACCATGAAACAGGAATTA
Source organism: Mytilus galloprovincialis (assembly GCF_965363235.1). Taxonomy (NCBI): domain Eukaryota; kingdom Metazoa; phylum Mollusca; class Bivalvia; order Mytilida; family Mytilidae; genus Mytilus; species Mytilus galloprovincialis. The sequence goes on from NC_134846.1 coordinate 11,151,074, forward strand.
GATAGAAATTTACCACCAAACTAGAGGACCTTGATTTTGCGGATGACCTAGCATTACTATCTTCCAAATTCCAACATATACAGTTAAAAACAAGTAAACTTGCCAGCAAAATAGGATTAAAGATAAACGCATCCAATACAAAAGTAATACGGATGAACACCACGAATAACAACCCAGTGAAGTTAAATGAGAAAGACCTAGAGGATGTCGATACCTTCACTTACCTAGGAGGAATAGTTACAACAAAAGGTGGCTGTGACAATGATATGGACTACAGGTTCAAGAAAGCTAAAGGCCAATTCAGCAGGTTAAGAAAAATATGGAGATCATCGGTACTGTCATTCAAAACAAAGGTCAGATTATTTAACAGCTTAGTCATATCAGTCCTACTGTATGGATGTGAAACCTGGAAAACAACTGAACAAGACGAGAAGAAATTAAACACCTTTCAAAATAGATGTCTGAGACAGATATTGAAAATAAGATGGCCCAATACAATTTCAAATGAAAACCTACACATAAGAGCTACGACAAAGAAGCTAAGCGATGATGTAATAGAACGGCGTTGGAGATGGATTGGCCATGTACTTAGGATGGATGCCCACAGTATATGTTCAGTTGCACTGACATGGAAACCAGAGGGAAAAAGGAACGTTGGACGTCCCAAAAACACCTGCAGACGGACTGTAGAGACAGAACGAACATCACTTGGATTGAACAGCTGGACTTCAGCAAGAACAGTAGCTAAAGACCGTGTGAGATGGAAACAATGTATCAGGGCCTTAAATGCCGACCGGCATGAAGAGGATAAGTGAGGTGTGAGGTGAGAAATAAGGAGGTTCCTTTAACAAACAAAAAGGCAGTTTTTTTTCCTTACAAAATTAGTTAAACAATCTGACTTTTCACATGATTTTTATTTCAGCGTTAATCAATCTTTTTTACTGGTGACGATTTAAGTCAAGGTGGTTTAATGTAGTCTCATTTTTACACTTTAAAAAAATTGCCAGCCATAAACGCTAAAATATTTACTATAACTCCCTTCTCAACATATCCACTACTAAAAAAGTAGTTCGAGGGAATTGAACAGAACATCACATATTGTCCCTCCAATAGATACTTCTTCCTTTAAACCATCAGCAAATAGTTCTAGAGGGAAAGCGGAAACAGTTTTTCTGGGTATTTTAAATGCAAGACTTCAGGAACTTTTTGAGAGCCGAAAACTTGATTAAAGTTGGCGAAGACTTATATGGCGTTACTTTATTGACGTTATATTTTACTCTTTTTCCCTAAAAATTACTCAATTTCTAAATCTGCAACAGATTCGATTTATTTGGCATTTGTAACGTCATAATTATTTGCCATAGATCAGAAATCTGCCATGGATATGGAACCCGCCATAGATTTGAGTCCTACATATTATATATACTTACTCCTTTATCAATGCTGCAAACTTGGAACGGTCCTTCCAGGAATCGTCAACATCTTTTACGTCAGTATCATTTGTGTTCCATCTTGTTTTAGGGACTTCATCAATGAAACATTTCCCTTCTTTTAAATTTTCCCAATACTCATCAATATCGTCTGCACCCGGGAACCTACAAGCGATGCCAACTATGGCTACTGCATGCTCATCATCCATTTCTGTATACGTTCATTTCAATTATTCTGACGAAGATCTGTACATTAAAGAAGTAAAATGTATTTCGTTATTTTTACAGAAACAGTGTTTGTTAGTTACATTTACATATAAAACCGAAAATAAAAACAACGTGAAAAAAAACCACCACCATTTATTTTTGCTCTTTAAAGCAAGTATCCTTGTCAACTTGAACAGCAAGACGACACATAAAATCAAGAACCATTACGGCAAACAGAACTAAAATTTTTTAATTCATTTGTGAGTCTATAATTGAACGTTTACTTTTATTGATGCATGTCCTGAACCATCGAGACGAACTAACTACACCAATATTCGCAAGTCCTCTTTTAAAACTTCACACTACAGATTCCACTGCTTAATTTCGTCAAATATGTCTTCCTTCTGTAGCCTCTTAGTTCATTCTTGGATTCAAGACAGTTCCCAATAAAATTTCATTGCTTTCCCGTATTGACCTTCAGAAGTTCCGATATTGTTAAGCTGGGTTTTTTTTTAATATTTGTTGTAAAAATTTAAAAAATTTTAAACAAATCAGAACTTTTGGAAAACAATTGTCATAATTCGGGCAGGCATGTCCTTATGTAGGGAATGGTGGATTAATCCAGGCTTTAGTGCAAGCTAAGCATGTCATTTGTATGACAGTCGCATATAATTCCATTATATTGACATCAATATGTAGAAAAAAACATATAATAGCTAAAAATTAAAAAAAATAAAAAAATAAAAAAAAATAGGGGTACAGCAGTCAGCATTGTGCTATAATCTAAATCAATTTAAAAACATACAAATATCTCAACAAAGAAAACAAATATGACATATATACAAAGGCTCATAAGCAAAAATTAAAGACAAGAATAAAAACATGACCACAACACAACAACACATTTGCGGAATGCATTAGTACCGAACCACACCAAAAGGATATTACCAACAAAGATATAAACAGAATTTTTTTTAAAAGGTTATTGATTTACATAGACATATAAACACGTAATTGAGATGATGAACAATGTCAACACTGAGAATCTTTACGTCAAAACCATTCTGAATTATTTGTTTAGGGAATAATTACGGAATTATCAAATAGGTTTTAGTATCATCCAATACTATATTTTCTTAAAGAACGAAACGTACTTTGACATATTTCTGGTTAATCAAATGTCTACTCAGACACTGATGACGTATTAAAGTATTGGTATCAACCACGCGCGCTTAAATATCGAGTGAGTTTGGAAATATATATCCAATATGCAGGTGGTGTTGGTATATTTCTACTCATGGAGAGACGTATTGGCACAAATCGTTGCAAACATCTTTGACCCTTTATCAATAGTAAAACCTGGTTTTAATGCCAATTATACCATATCCTCTTATCATATATTGTATTTACAACTATTCTTCTCTTGGATAAAACGCAAAACCTCATATCTTACACAACGTACACCAATCAACTTCTTAATCGTGCTCCAACAAATTTATCAATCAGAATATTAATTCAGACACTTGATTATTTTTTTGTAATGTTAAGTGTCTAACACCCTTAAAGAATATTTAAAATTGAGATGAAGCTTCTAAGATTGACATGGAACAGAAACAACAACATGCATCGTGGCCTTTTTATAAACAGAATGGGATTCATAATACGTGCAAATGATAGCACAAAAATATTGAACAGTACAACCGACCACAGTAACGAATACGACTCTTCTCCTAGATCTGGAAATAAATAGACGTACAACCAAAGACAAACAACAGAAAAAAAACCATTTTCAAGATAGTTTTAACTCAAACTGTTATTGGCGAGTGAACGCAGCGAACTAGCCGTAAAAAGCTTCATATTGTGTTGAGCAGTTGATATTTTACAATAGCTATTCGAAGAAAACCCAATTATCTGTTTATCTTTCTATAACTGGTCTGATCTTTTCCATCTTCCCGAAGACAGTTTCACACTTGACAAAGGAAGCTTGATAACGTCTTCTGTGATACGCGAGTTACGGAACGACTAAGCAGGGTGATAAAGGCGTAGGGAAGGACGAGAAGTATTTCTTTCAACCAGCGATCAGGCTAAGAAGATTGACATAAATACATTAAACATTACGATTAATGTATTTATGTCAATCTGTCAAAATATGACACATTTTCTGTTATTTAGTAGTTTTTAAACATTAATAGTTAAAATACTGCATAATATTGGAAAATATATCATTAATTTAAACAAGCGTAAGAAAATACATTTACACCGACACCTGTTCTTTCAGAAGAATCCATGCAAAGCTTTCAACTTTTTGTTTAATTTCTAGCCACTATCCCCCAATCTAATGAATAAGTGTTTCTATTAATACACGATAGTTAGTAAAGAAATAAACAAAACAAAAGTTTTCAGAGTAGTGTTTAAAATGAACTCGTCATATTTATTTTTCTGATATGGGTTCCATATTTCTCTGAATTGGACGAATAATAGTCTCTGTCCCTCTTTTCTTCTAATCAGAGATACTTTCATGGGCCACTTATAATTTGTTTTGTTTTCATGAACAAACAAATAAAGTCAAATTGTGTTTAATAACCTATACATATATACTACAGCATAAACAAGTTAGATTGTACGTACCCAAAATAAAAATTTAGAAACGATTTTTTGCTCTGAAATAGATTTCTCTTGTTTAAAATTTATATTTAATACATTTCCGATAAAGAACCTAGAGTTTAAGCCTCTCAATGCTTTCTTTGGAAATTTGAAAACATAATATGAAAGTTGAATATGAATATTTACCAGTCTGAAAAGTTTACAAGCAGTGCTAATTATTCAATTTCAAAGTGGAAAAATAGTATATTCTTATACTTAACTAGTGTATTTGGGAAATAAATGATGGATTTCTTTTAAAAAATCAGAAAAACTAGTGGTCATTAAAGTTGAAAAAAGTAACTTTTAGAAGGAACTGACCTTATCGTTTGAATTTTGTTTCCTTCTGCATTTCTTGAGAAAATAGCCAAGTGTTCATGTAAAGATCGGTACTATACGAAACTATTGAAACCGCGTAAAAATAGCGTGTGTTCTCATTAACCAACAACGTATGCTGTTATTCAAAATATGAGGTGAATTTTAGTTTTAACGTGGTATTCAACGAAAAACAAATATAGGGTTGTTGAGATTACCTACGCTTACCTTTAGCAGTTACAACAGATTTCAGTAGAACGATTACGGATCCTTTTTCTGTCAACATGTGATTATTTATCTTTTTTAGCATTATAAGATCATAAGAAAATTTTTATGTCATGAAGGCCGTCAGCATTGATACTAAAATATGCCTGGGATTGTTTCAAGACTATGCAAATGACTTACATATCCTTGATAAAGAACAGATTACAATACAATTTTTTTTATTTAAGTTGTATTTATTTTCATTCATTTAACTATGTTGTAGATTTACTTTTAAGGCTTTTGAAATTTTACAATTTATTTTCAGGACGTCAAAATTTGATTCTTCGCCAATACCGTTAAGTGTTTTGTAAAAAATGATTTTACAGGGTGGAAACACAGAAACAAACTTTTTTTAAATTTTGTACGAACGGTTCTTTTTTCCTGAAATATATTTATCAAGAAGGCTCGATGTTATAAGTAGGAAAAGTCAAATTTAAATTATTTAAAACAAAACGTTGAATTTTTTAACAGAGTTAAAGAACAAACAAGCATCCTTAAACAAATTTTTAATCTTTTGTGGAGAATTGTCTCATTGCTTTGTCATCTTAGCATTTTTTTTTAGAATCTTTTAAATAATTGCAATAAATTTTGTACTGCAATGAATCTAAGGTATGATGACGATATAGTGTGATAGTTGTCAATTATCTTAAATCGCTTAACCTTTTGTCAGTCTATGCAAAACCTATCAAAATTACCAGGCGTCTAAAGTGTACATAAGACTCGTGTTTCGTTTTGTTTACAGAAGACACACCAGGGGCGCCCGAATCCAAACAGCTTAAATGGCTAATAAGTTTAAGCAGTCAAAGAGCATTCAAAACTAAAATTTCAGATAATCTTAAACTCTAAATGTGATATTTCTTAATACATTTTTGTATATCTAATTCAATTCAATATTTTTTGGCCATATTAACTCTACAGTTTGTGACATAAAATATTAACCAATGTTGATTGATTGTTTTTATTCGTTTTTTTTATATCTCAAAAATGTTTAAAAACTTGATTATGCACCATGTGCTAAAGTGGTTGCGTGATAAGTTTTATCCAAACGCCGGACACAATTTGCCAATATTGACTACTTATCAATAGTACCTGTTTTTACCTGTAATAGAATGGACCAATTTCGGATCCACAAAAGGAAACTTGATAACATTACATACAGAAAGAGAAGATACCGAAATTAAAAAATAAATGCATTGGAAAATTGAGAAGAAGATACCAAAAGGAAACATTAACAGAACGTATATATGGTCAACAAAGGATTTTTTTATATACAAAATTTGTTGTTCATGACTAGTGTATACCAACAGAACAATACATAATGATATATTACTAAGAGGTATAAGTATATAAACTAATAGTATTTCAATAAAATAGAATGTACTTCAAATTTATTCTGAATGACGCAAGATCAATCCTTCGAATAAGTGCTACTTCTTAAAATGGGCAAACTTATTAATTCTTCAAGATACCAAAATTTAAAAGAGATATATATATACTTACAATATAAAATGTTCTTTTTGTTTGTTTGCTTAAGTAGCACCTCTTCATGCTTTTTATACTTCTATGAACAAGGAAGGGGTGTAAGTTTTTTTGATAGGTCATAGATAACGAACTTACAATTTCAAATATGGTTGGATAATTAAACCTATCCAATCGGTCTTTGAGGTCTCAATTGATTTGAACTGATAAATGAATTTTAAAATAAATATTCACGTGTTCTGCGTGTGATTAAATTTCTTGGAAACTAGATTTATGTTGAACAACTTTTTTCGTGTAATAGTTGTGATCATACTGACATAACGCCTTTTTGCTATTGAACATAATTATGGTAAGATGCTCCACAACGTTTGTAACATTTTCATTAAATTTTTATTTTAACGCTTCAGCTATTTTTTCCGATTATGTAAGACAACTTAAAAAACAGATAATTATTTATACTACATTTAATGGCAGACTAGTGCAGATTTATTTCGAGTTTAATATACTATGAATTGACTGTATCTGGTTATAACTCTGTACAATTCCAAATACATGTTAAGCTTCTTTACAGATTATACTTAGTCTATGAGCAGAACAAATAAATGAATGAATTATTCTCTTCAACTTTGTACTTTATTTGGCCTTTTTAATTTTGTTTTGGATTCGAGCGATACTGATGAGTTTTTTGTAGACGAAACGCGAGTCTGGCCTATATGTATAAAAAAAATTTAGTTCTGGTATCTATGATGAGTTTATTTAGATGTGATTATTATTCTGTTTTTAACTGAAGGTACCTCTGCTGTAGAAATACATTGTGTAAAAATTAAAAATTAAATTTATTGCGGAACCTTGAAGACAGTTTTAATGTATGCAGTCGAAAGAAAACTTATTGCTAAATAATCCTTTCACAATACGATTGTTAATCAATAGTTATCAAAGGTACCAGGATTATAATTTAATCAAGTAACAAGTATTTCGTTTTGAATACCCACAGGTAACTTTTTTGTATTTAAAAAATAAATGCATTGTGATTGTATAACTTAAATATTTATCTTATTCTTTTAACTCATATGAGGACTATTTATGATTCAAAGAATTTTACAGAAAAGATATATTACGTGTTGAACCTTTTTAAATTTTAAGCAAAGGGAAAACATATCAAAGTAACAAAATTGTATGTTACTTTGCACTATAAATTGATAAATTATTCAACTTTCTGTCGACTACCTTTAATCACAATATCAACTTATGTAGAAAAGTTTACAACATGTTGAAAATCAATAGTTTTGACATAAATGTGGTGAAAACAAAACTATCCGTTTTGTCAAAAACAAGCAATGACTAAAATTGACTAGTTTGTATCAACGAATGTATATTAATACAAAAATGTAATATTGCTTAAATTTGTGTTCATTTGTTTTACGTCTTGAAAATTCAAAAAAAACAAACTCTTCGTGTTTTTATAACTTAAAACTAAAATGAAAATCACAACTGTTTTCATCATAAAAACAACAACGAATGTCGACATATGAATGCAAATTTCTTTTTTCACTTCTGATAAATTGTAATTTAAAAAGAGATAAATAGTTTCTTTTTTGTTTTCATAGTCATTGAACACTGCCTGAAACTTGAGGAACTCACGCACTCCAGTTTCGATGGTAAACACTGTTGCGTTTATCAAGTAAAAATAGCGTGGTTATTGAAACACCAAAGACTAAAACAATACTAAAAAAATATATATAAAGTCTAATAACAAGAATACCAACTCCGAGGAAAATTCAAAACAAAAAGTCATTTATTAAAGGCAAAATCAAAAGCTCAAACACATCAAACGAATGGATAACAACTGTCATATTTCGACTTAAATCATTAAACCAAATGATCGCAACTAGAAATGTTGTGGCGAGCACCGGAAACGTAATAAAGATTTCTTGAAAATTTCAAGGGTTTAATTTCAGAATGCTATAAAATTGAGAAAGGAAATGGTGAATATGTCAAAGCGACAACCACCCGACCATAGAGCAAACAACAGCCGAAGGCAACCAATGGGTCTTCAATGTAGCGAGAATTCCCGCACCCGTAGGTGTCCTTCAGCTGGCCCCTAAAATATGCATAATAGTACAGTGATAATGGACGTCATACTAAACTCCGAATTATACACAAGAAACTAAAATTTAAAATCATACAAGACTAACAAAGGCCAGAGGCTCCTGACTTGGGACAGGCGCAAAATTGCGGCGGGGTTAAACATGTTTATGAGATCTCAACCCTCCCCCTATACCTCTAGCCAATGTAGAAAAGTAAAAGAATAACAATACGCACATTAAAATTCAGTTCAAGAGAAGTCCGAGTCTGATGTCAAAAGATGTAACAAAAGAAAATAAATAAAATGACAATAATACATAAATAACAACAGACTACTAGCAGTTAACTGACATGCCAGCTCCAGACCTCAATTAAACTGATTGAAAGATTATGTCTTCATCATATGAATATCAGGTACAATCCCTCCCGTTAGGGGTTTAGTATCATACTATCATAAAATATATGAGAAGAACATAACCCGTGTCATGCCAACAACTGTTTTTTTTTAAGAAATAAATGTGTTTAGTTCCGATGCAAAGACCCTATCAGTGAATCAATGTTAAAGCCAAAATATGCAATCTTTAATGACCTGACAACAGTATCGTAACTATATCCCCTTTTAATAAGTCTATTTAAAGGTTTTGTTAGTTTCTGAGGAGAATACTGACATTTTTGTGCTTTATAAAGAATATTTCCATAAAATTTTGGATGTGAAATACCTGAACGTATAAGATGTCTGCATGTTGAGTTATATTTACGAATTATTTCCTTATACCGGTGATAAAATTTAGTAAATGTTTTGACCAGTTTGTGATATCGAAAACCCTGGTGTAATAATTTTTCAGTAATACATAAATTTCTCTCGCTAAAATCTAATACATTGTTACATACACGAGCGAATCGTACAAGTTGAGATATATAAACACCATAAGATGGTGACAAGGGAACGTCACCATCTAAAAATGGATAATTAACAATAGGAAATGAAAAATCATCTCTTTTATCATAAAGTTTTGTATTAAGCTTCCCGTTTATGATATAGATATCAAGATCGAGGAAAGGGCAGTGGTCATTGTTATCGTTAGCTTTATTTAAAGTAAGTTCTACAGGATAAATTTCTTTAGTATACATACTGAAGTCGTCATTATTTAGAGCCAATATATCATCCAAATATCTAAAAGTATTGTTAAATTTTTGTATCAAATGTTGTTTTGATGGGTCTTTGCTAATTTTAGTCATAAATTGTAACTCATAACAATACAAAAACAGGTCCGCAATAAGTGGTGCACAGTTAGTCCCCATTGGAATTCCAATAACTTGGCGATATACGGAATCTCCAAAGCGAACAAAAATGTTATCAAGTAAAAATTCAAGTGCATAAATAGTATCAAAGCATGTCCAATTGACATAGTTCTTTTGTTTATTGCTACTAAAAAATGATCTAAAAGAGTTTGAACATATGTACTCGCATTCCGACTTTTTAAATGCCCAGTTAATTAGGGATGTGAATTTTTTCTTAATAAGAATATGAGGCAAAGTGGTATATAGGGTAGAAAAATCAAAACTTTGAACAGATTCAAAATCACCAATATATGCATGCAATTTATCAAGTACTTCCAACGAGTTTTTGACACTCCAAAAGTAATTAATTCCACTATTTTCAAAGGCCTTATTTGAACAATTTATTATCAGGTTTTTTATTGTACCAAGTGTACTAGTAAGTAAAACAGACAATTTAGTAGTTGAACAATGGCTGGAAGATGAAATAAATCTATATTTGTAAGGTTTTTTGTGCAGCTTCGGAAGCCAGTACATAGTTGGGACTTTCATTGTGTTTGGTTCTGCTTGTAAAGAAGTAGCTAAAAGTTTATGTTTGTTACAGATGTCGTTTTCTGAAAATGAAGTCAGTTGGAATGTTGGTGAATTCGTGATTTCCTTTTGCAGAACCTCTATATAAAATTTACGTCAAACAATAATGATATTATTAGCAGCTTTATCAGCCGGGACAAAAACAAATTCCTTGGCTAGTTCTGTTAGTTTATTTTTGATACGCGAAATAGGGTTTTTATAGTTTTTGTTGAGGGTAAAATGTTCTTTAAAATGTTGTATTCGAATATCAACTATCTTCATTACTGAATTAAAAAAAGAGTCCAAAGATTTTTTGTCAGCTTTTTCCCGTTTTACCCATTTCAAACAGTAGGCGCGGAGTGAGTCGTTGATGATATTACGACACTCATTCCAGTTAATAGTTGACGGGGGACGATATTTAGGTCCTTTACTGAGGAATGATTTTAACTCTCGGTCGCGAACGATGTTAAGGTCTCCTGTTATAACATGGGAAATTGGTCCATAGGTGTATTCTGAATTACTGCAATTACACGACATAGGTGTATTTTCAGTGATATTTACATCTTTACACAATTGGCTATAATTAAACACATATTTTCGGGTAGATTTCTTGTAAATATAACAAATGAGAGGGAGTTCAGTATTATCAAAATATCCAGGAATTTGGTCTTTAACAGAATGGTCGTTAAAAATACCGGCAATATTTACAAAATCAAAACCTTTATTGACATACTTTATTTTAATAAAATGTTTTTTATGATTTTCAGGGCGATCAATTTTTGGAAACAGTTTAGAATAACAATATGCCATTATAATTAGGACAATTTCATACTTAGGACTGTAATATGAAATTGTGTTGCAATCCTCTAAAATTTTATTTAATTTATTTATAGGTAAAGAACAAAGCTTGGTTAACAGATAATGTCTGCCGTTGTTTTTTGAAATGGAAATTAGGTCCGAAATATTTGTATGGTTGGTCCGAAATTTTCTTTGATTGCGATTTTTTCTGCGTCCATGAGAACGATTTTTACGAACAGTTTTAGAAACTATATCCAAAATGTTAACAGAATCGGTTCTTGATATATTGCCAATTCCCATGATATTATCATTAAGACCGAGAGGGTAGACTGTCTGTAATTTTTTAATCCAATTTAATTCATTTATTTTTCGTGATCGTACAAACTTGGAATGAGATTCACCAGGCTGCTTATTTACTACTTCTAAAGGTTGAACTGTTAAATATTTAATAGGATGACTGTGCTTCTTAAGATGTTGATAAATGATACTTTTGAATTTATTGGGTCTTTTAAAACGATACAGGTGTTCTTGCGTGCGTTTAGATAAATATCGCCCAGTTTCACCTACGTACTGAATACCGCATCCCGGTTTGTTTCATGTGAGTAAATAAATAATACTGTTTGTTTTTCAAGTAATATCAGTTTCAAAATTTAGAGAAAATGTGCGACCATTAAATGTGGACCTTACTGTATTGTTGGTGGAAAGACGGGGACACGTAAGTCATTTTTTGGCATGACACTTATCGATAGAAGGGTAACCACGATTTTTATTGTTAAAAACGTTAGCTATGGTAGTATTTTTAGATAAGCGATTCTGAAGATTGAGACGTGTAGATACCCTTTGAACGAGTTTAGTATTTAATATTTTTCCATTTCTAAGCTTCATATTTGTTTTTTGGTATGTAGATTTATTACAAAGGAGCAAAGACTGGCGTCCAGAATATGAACCATCACACAGTAGATTAAATTGTGTAAAAATGATAAAACTGTTCGGCTCAAGACGTCAAATGCTTATTGTCATAAGTTACCCGACAAATTTAACAAAAGATAGGGTATATCAAGGTAGCGACTGACGTCTGACTAAATAGATGAATGGGGCTGAATATTAAAATACTACTTTTTGATAGATATTCCTAAAGTAATGGACATAGAGAAGTTCTCGCTCGGACATACACTCCATAATCTAGTATAATATAAGAGCATAAACCTTAAGCACGGGGAGGCACTCTACTGTCTCCACACGGCACTACTTTTGCATTGGTAATTCCAATGTACTAATAAATTTAACTTTAGAACATTATTAGTCAAACTGGTACAATGGTCTTTAGATTCTTAACTTTCAATCACCAACAAAATAAAAGAAAACCCATAGAATGTGACAGGAAAAAAGCCAGGCTTTCGAAAGGTTTTTCCAAATACAAATAAGGTCATCATGTAATATGTTTTATAAAAGAAAAATGTGTTGATCTGTAACTGCATTACGTGTATCCTCTGCCATGTCTTTACAAACGTATTTAATAACATTAACATATGTAGTATGATTTTATTAAGTCATAGTCTCTGTATAGTATCTTAATATAGTAGCATCTGTAAACATTACTTTACAATACTTATAAATATACACAGAAGACAAATTTGCGGTCTTTTATTTAAGAGGGATTCCCATTTTTATTTTTCTAATTTTTATTTTGTATTTCCACAAGTGGAGTAATGCAAAAACTTGTTGTATTGACCAAATAGTTACAATACTTATAAGTAAACACAGAAGACAAATTTACTCTTTTTAATTGACGTGAGGGGTTCTCCACTTTTATTTTTATTTTTTTATTTTTTTCATTTTGTACTAATTGTAAGTTATAATTGTGATAACTGTTTTGTATGCTTGTCTTTATTTTTTGCTAACGTGCTTTGTCTATATATAAATTTTGTGCCTCTTTGTTACATATTTTTTGTTTTCATAGTTATTAATTATAACACAATATTGACTGCTCTGTCCCTATTTCTTCTTTTTTTTTACCTATTACTAGAACGTTTTTTTGTCAAGACATCGTTGTCAATATAATGGAATTTCATGCGACTGTCATTTAAGTGAGCGGCTTAGCTAGCTATAAAAGCAGATTAAATCCATCATTTTTCTACTTAAGAAAACGCCTGTATCAAGTCAGCAATGTGACAGGTTTTTTTCCCCATTCGTGTGATGTGTTTGAGCTCTTGATTTTGCCATTTGATTAGCGAATTTCCGTTTTAGTTTTTCCTCGGAGTTCAATATTTTTGTTATATTTTTTTCTTTTTAGAACATTGAATCAAATTCTTACATGCAAAGTATTTCTGTTGATGAGAAAAGAATTCAACCAATTTTTCTTTTATGTAATTTAATTTTCAAAAATGACGAAATTTCTTATGGACTTATGTTTTTCATAGTGAATTTCTTATTGAATTATAATCATTGCTATATTTAGCACGGTGATACTATTAAATTTATCTAGACGATAATTAAAAACTGAAAACCTTGCAATATATTTAGCTCGGACTAATGCATGCATATAATCTCTTATCACTCAATCGACAAATTACATGGTCACATTACGTGGAAACACTGGAAAAATTTCAAAATGACAAAAGAGGTTATAAATTTTAGCCTTATTTGACTACTTGACAATGCAACCTTTAAATAAAAGAAACTAAAGCACTTAGACTATTTAACTAAGAAAAGGATAAATATGTAATCGAAGATCAACTCATCGACAAACTACTTGTTCAAAATTCCGTTAACCTTTGAAAAAAAAATGACAAGTGGGGTTATAAATTTCTCTGTCATTGTAATTGAATCGCACCATTTCAAACCAGGAAGTGATGTGTGCTTACTCAATGCTATATAAATATGATTGTTAATTTATAGATTATTGTACTTTATAAACTTTTTAATAACGTGCAATCCAATTTCTTCTTTTATTTCTAAGAAAACTTATATTATTTGATACGTGGTGAAGAGGTTTGTCCATTTAAAAATACTAAGTCTAGAGTACGTTGCTAATTTAAAAAGAAAAGAAGATGTGGTATGATTTCAAATGAGACAAAATGAAACAGAATTGCACAACAATAAGTCACTGTACGGCCTTCAACAATGAGCAAAGCACCAACCTCATAGTCAGCTAAAACATAATACCGAGATAACAAAATAATTTCTCCTGATGAATATTACTTTGACTGTTTAGTTTATTTTTGGTGATATCCATTTGACGTGGCTCTGTAGTTATACATCCCGTTGCTGTGTTATTGTTCTATGGTAAAAAAAAATGTATTTTGCAAATGTGCTTTGTTATATGGATTCTGGATTTCTTTGTTACATGACGTGACTCTGTACTTATACATTCCGTCATTGTGTTATTGTGGTATGGTTATTGTTTTGTATTCTTCTCTTTATTTATTGCTAATATGCTTTGTCTATATGCCTTTTTGTGCTTCTTTGTTACATATTTGTTTGTTTTCATAGTGATTAAATTATAACACAGTGTTGACTGATATCCCCTAGTTTGGACATTTTGACACATCGTTGTCAATATAATGGATTTCAATGCAATTATCATACAAGTAAAAGGTTTAGCTACCTATAAAACTAGCTTAAATTCATCTTATTCTACTTGAGAAAACGCCTGTACTAAATCAGATAATTGACAGTTTTTATCTTATTGTTTGGTGTGTTTGAGCTTTTGATTTTGCCATTTGATACAGTCATACATCTAAGCCCAAGAATTTGCATCCAAATGATGTTGAATAAAAATTGAACTTTATATCTCCCGCATCGCTTAGAAAACACCATATTTTCAAATTAAACTGTCACATCAATTATATTATGTTAGTTCACAGATACCACATTGTGTCTTTCTCAATCTAAAGGTGACAGTAATTGTTGCAAGAATGGATAAAAACGAAATACACAATACCAATCAAGAAATGTATTTTTTTTTATCTTTATATGTGATTCTGATTTCTTAACAAAAAAAGAAATTTCCAATAAATTGCAAGATGAGAATATCTTAAAACCATATTTGAAAATAACTTCAAATAATTTTGAAAATCAATATAAACAACATTAAAGAATATTTCCAAAAAAAGAATTAAACACCAAAAAAGAAAAAAAGGGGGTGTCAAATCCACAAGTGTTTGTGCATTTACGTAAATCTTTTAAAATTAAACAATTTTGTGTTTTAAACATCTGTTTAATATGATAGGTCGTCTTATCAGTACGAAATGACAGATTTATAGCCCTTCTTTGCCATTTTGTAATTGGTAAAGGATATGAAATTTCACTTTCTTGTGCATGGATTTAGGACTGTGATATGCAAATTTCCGTTTTGAATTTTCCTCGGAGTTCAGTATTTTTTTTATTTTTCTTTTAAGAACATTGAATCAAATTCTAACAAGCAAAGGTATTTCTGTCGACGAAAAAATAATTAATCCAATTTTACTTTTGTATAATTTAATTTTCAAAAAATGACAAAATTTCTTATGGACTAAGGTTATTCATTGTTGATTTCTTATTACATTATAGTCATTGCTATATTTTCCACGGTGATTATATTAAATTTATCAAGATAATCAATAAAAACTGAAAACCGTGCAATATTAATCTCGGACAAATGCATACATATAATCGTTTATCACTCAATCGACAAACTACATGGTCACATTACGTTGAAACACTCGAGAAAAATCAAAATGACAAATTAGGTTATAAATTTAAGCCTTATTTGACTACTTGATAATGCAACCTTTAAATAAAAGAAACTAAAGCACTTGGACTATTTAACTAAGAAAAGGATAAATATGTAATCGCAGATCAATTCATCGACAAACTACTTGTTCAAAATTCCGTTACCCCTTTGAAAAAAAAAATAATAAGTGGGTAATAAATTTCTCTGTCATTGTAATTGAATCGCACCATTTCAAACCAGGAAATGATGTGTGCTTACTCTATGTTATATAAATAGACAATAACTTTTTAGTGTCTTTAAATATCAGATGTATTTGTACGAGGCTAGGAAACAAGGTGTATGCGAGCTATATAATCGTCATTCACTCAATCGACAAACTACATGGTCACATTACGTGGAAACACTAGAGAAAGATCAAAATGACAAATGAGGTTATAAATTTTAGTCTTATATAGAAACTTGATAATGCAACCTTTAAATAACAGAAACGTGTGCACTAAGACTATTTTACTTAGTAAAGGATAAATATGTAATCGCAGATCAATTCATCGACAAACTACTTGTTCAAAATTCCGTTACCCCTTTAAAAAAAAATAATAAGTGGGTAATAAATTTCTCTGTCATTGTAATTGAATCGCACCCTCTCAAACCAGTAAATGATGTGAACTTACTCAATGCTATATAAACATGACTGTTAATTTATAGATTACTGTATTATATAACTTTTAATAACGTGCAATCCAATTTCTTCTTTTATTTAAAAAAAAAAAAATATTTTATTTGATATGTGGTTAAGGGGTTTGTCCACTTAAAAATACTAAGTCTTGAGTAGGTCTTCAATTAAAAATAGAAAAGAAGATGTGGTATGATTGCAAATGAAACAATCTCCACAAGAGACAAAATGACACAGAATTGAACAACAATAAGTAACTTTACAGTCTTCACCTACAAAACAAAAACCGAGATGACAAATAAGAAATTTAATATGATTTATTACAAAAAATATTGAAGAAAAAAAATGTTAAATAGAAAAAAACCGAAAAGCACTGAGTTACAGGCTAAAGACTTGGGATAGGCTCAAACGGAATGTATCGTGGATAAACTCACGCAAAGCCGTCATCCCACTCCTAACTTGGGACAGTGGTATAACAGTACAATGTAAACACAACCTACAAGTTAAAAATGCTGAATTCATCAGATGGATACAAATCAAAATACATCTAATTAAAAAATAAAGTTGATGTGGACAGGTATTTATACATTCCTACAACAAAATACAACTTAAAACAGAATTAAGAGTACCCGGAGCTACTGATAACTTTTCAACGCCATTAACAACAACAACACACAAAGAAACAATGCATATCTACTAGTTTGGCTGTTCGTCTGGTATCTTCGGCCCCTCTTTTAAGATAAAAAAAATATCAATCAATAAACATTCAACATCCAACAGATTTAGATAAAAACGTCAAAAACAGTCGGAGAAAAACATGACCTCATGCCATACCAAGATAAGGGATCGACAAGATTGTAGAGCCATGTATGTTCATTTGTATTGGAAAATAGTATTATACAATAACAGTCTTTTGATGAGGTAAAAATGCGGTTTTTATTGACTTTTGAAAAAAAATGTTTTATTCCGAGTTAGCACTGAGAAAAATGTGTGTATTGACAAATTGTTACAAAATCCAATATGTACATCAAACTATTTTGAATTATTTTACATGTAAAGGTACGTGAAGTTTTGTGCATTAATACACTTTTTCGACATATAATTATGCTTTTTTTATTCAAAGTCCCATTCATTGAGAAAATTCTACTAATGGTCTATCAATATGGAATAATTAGTTTAATTTCAATAAACTGATAACAAAATCAATATTAATACCAATATAAACAATGTTTAAACATCTAATTACAGTGTTAAATTGATAACCTTTTAACCCGATTATTTAAAGGATCGATAAGTTTATCCGGATCATTCCTAATTTTCCGGGTTCGGTAAACAACATATACGTAAAAATAAGAATGTGCTATCCCGTTTGAAATAAGTTTTTTACAATTTCAATCAAACTTCAGAACCAAATCTTCAAATCTTTAAAGGTTTGAAGTAACTTAATTCAACTATTATAGTTATACGTAGATCACATTCATTGAAATCCAAAACGTCACAACGGACACGGGCATAGCAAACGAGTTGTGGTAAATGCACATCGTAGGTTGTTGCCAAGGAACATCACTGTCAATTAACAATAGGGAACAAAGAATTCGTCTCTTTTGTCGTAAATTTTAGTGCAGAGTTTCTCGTGTAAAGCTAAAATATCTATTTTTTAGGAAAGAACAGTATTTCTGTAATATTTGACTTACTTAAATTTAGTTCCTTTGGGTAAATTTCGGCAATATTTTTTTTTGCCTTAAACATCTTTTTGTATTCAAATTGTTGAAGATAGTGGATGTTATTGTAAAAACTATAGATGATAGGTTCAAAGTTAAGATCACAACAAGGATGAGCATGTCGCAATGTAACGACTGAAGGAAAATGTCTTTCTGCCCTTGAGTAATTGCTTTTGCATTATTATATTTTTTTTGTTTTTAATTTTTACAGATAGATATAGAAAATAGATTATAGAGGCATGATTAAAATAATGATCAGCACCACCATTTCTAATAATCCTAAAAGTATCAGACAATCTCTAAACCAAAATGTTATTTTAAGTCTGTAAATAGTTATCAAAGGTACCAGGATTATAATTCATACACCAGAAGCGCGTTTCATCTACATAAGACTCATCAGTGACACTCAGATCAAAATAGTTAAAAAGCCAAACAAGTACAAAGTTGAAGAGCATTGAGAACCCAAAACTCCATGAGGTTGTGCCAAATACGTCTAATGTAATCCATTCCTGGGATAAGAAAATCCTTAGTCTTTTGAAGAATCAAAAGTTTTGTAAACAGGAAATTTATAAAAATGACCATGTAATTGATATTCATGTCAACACCGAAGTGCTGACTACTGGGCTGGTGATACCCTCGGCGACGAAACGTCCACCAGCAGTGACATCGACCCAGTTGTGTAAATAGGTTTCGTCTATATAATACCACAGTCCCACTAGGCCACGATCCAATACGATCTGTAAAAAAATGCAAATTTTGATGATCGCAGTACGATTGTGTAGATCGCAGTTGGGTCGTATCACGGTCGTGGTGAGGTCTCAGGATCGTGATGAGCGTGGCCAACTTTGAACATATTCAAAACAATCGTGGTGCGGTCGTGGCGAAATCAGGTCGTAGTAGAAGCGAAGTGAGAGCGCACTAAGGTCGTAGTAAGATCGCAAAGGTCGCTGTGCCAAAGTAGCGAGAGCGTAGCATAAGCATGATTCTTTTTGAACAGGCTGCACTACGATCTCACAGCGACGTTATTGCGACCTCACTACGACCATCATGTTCTCACCGCGACCCAACTACGCTTCCACTACGACTATACCACGTTTACACCACGCTGTTCAAGACCATAGTACGATTCTAGCACGCCCTTGCCGTCTTCATCACGCTCTTCGTACAAACTGACTACATTCATACTACGACCATCATTCTCATTGTCATTTTCACATAAAATATATTATATATATTCAGGTTTCGTTTGTCTGTATAGAGTTCTTGTCCATTTTCTCTAACGGCTCAGCCATGTTTCTCGTTTATATAGATTAGACCGTTGGTTTTCACGTTTGATTTTACACTAGTATAGTAGTAATTTTTGGAGCCCTTTATAGCTTGTTTGTTCGGTGTGAGCTAAGGCTCCTTGGTGAAAGCCGTACCTTGACATATAATGGTTTACTTTATAAATTGTTACATGGATGGAGAGTTGACAAATTGGCACTTATACCACATCTTCCTATATCTATTGACACATCTGTGTCATCTTTGCTATCGTTCACTAAAATATCGTCGTTTGAGCTTTATGGACCAGCAAAAGGTTGTAATTTATGTTTGATTGGTCGGTCCGAAATATCTGCTTGATCAGGATTCGTTACTATCAGAGCTCCCTCTGCCTCTACACCAACCCCTACCACCCCGCCCACGTGTTCGATAATATTTTGGTGGCATGAATGCATTGTTTCCGAGAAATCTATTTATTAATCAGAAAAAGAAGGAATGGAATTGTATTGATATGGAACACGATGTTGACGTTATTACTGATAACATATTAAGATCGTAGTATGAATGTAGTGTAATCGTGGTAAGAACGCACTATAATCGCAGCAAAAGCGTGGTAAGATCGTGTTGCAATCGGATAACTCGTGGTACGGTCGTAGAAAGATCTTGATAAGTGTAGAGAGGTCGCAGAATAAGCGCGGTGAGAACGTGTTTTAATCGTAGTGGGATCGTTGTGGAAGCGTAATGAGGACGTAGAAGCATCGTGAAAGCAACGAAAATTTACATTTTCATGTCGCTCATACAACACCCTCACCACGATCTGAATTTATTTTAGATCGCGGTGAGCGTAGTGGGATCGTGGTCTAGTGGGACTGGGGTTTAAGACTCATCAGTGACGCTCAGATCAAAATAGTTAAAAAGCCAAACAAGTACGAAGTTGAAGAGCATTGAGGAATGCGTGAGTGACAAAAACGTGTGAAATGCAAAATAAAAATCGTTAAAATAGGATCTATTAACTTAATCTATTTATTACCCAACGAAAACAATGTTTTTCCTTCTGCAGTTTTGCCTGGCATAATAAAAACCGCTGATAATGTAAACATATTGAATGCAAAAAGATCAGCAACACAAAAATAACAATTATGTGAATACGAAAGTTCTCATTCGCAAACTGGCTTTTTTAATTGTGAAATGACCTTTGTTTAGGGTTTATTAACTATAGATTATCGTTGGTTATCCCAACGAGATTTGATTTCTCGCTTTAGCTGGCACGGCGAAATGAGACAATCAATCGACTTGAGATGACCAATGATAATCTGTTTATCGCTAATTTACATATGATGACGTTAATAATCTTATTGACGAAGGCATGCGCGTACTTAGTTTCAAGAGATCATTTTGCATATCTCTCTACTGTGATAAGGAAGGAGACTATCAGTCAGTAAGAGCAAAGGAAAATTTGTAAAATAGCGATAATATAGAATCTAACAAACTATACAAGTTATGTAATTTAGTCTCTTGTGTAGAGTTGTCTCATTGGCAATTATACTAAATCTTAAAATATGAATAAGAAGATGTTGTATGAGTGCAATGAGACAAGTCTCCATACAAGTCACAATGATTAAAAGCAATTCTAATATGACGTCCTATTACGCTTTGTAAACAAAGCCGTGTTCTAATAAGCACAAAATATGTTTGACACATGCGCACAAATTTACTGTTTATATTAAAGTTATTTACATCGTTATCCTATAAAATATATACATTCAAATAGCTTACTTAAATTTTTATAATATATGTTATATCGAACAACATATATTTACCCTGCTCGTATTTTTTAAACTTATCAAATATGAAATGTAATGTACAGACTCCTCGGGGAGGAAACGGGAACAGCTAAACATTTTTGCGGTATTTTCGTTCGCCTCGACCTATAAAAATACTGCATTTGTCCTATTAGAATCGAAATAATTCCTTCATGTCATGCTCTATGCTCATTGTAACATGGGTAGGCATTATATTTGACCACATTTTACACCTCGCTAACGCTCAGTGTAAAATCTCGACAAAAATAATGCCTACCCATGTTAAAATGAGCATAGAGCATGACATGAAGGAAATATTTCTTAAACAATTACATGTCAAAGTAAAATGCCCTGGCCCTGACCGAACAACAAACTTTAAACAGACCACTAATGACAAGTGTAATGAAAATAAAACAGGAAAATCAACGAATAGTCATTGTATAGTGCCATTGAAATAACCACCCATAATTTGGGAAATGTGCGAAAAACAGTGTTCTTTGTTTCAAAAGAAAGCTTCTAGCTGCTACAACCTTATTCTATTATGTACATTTAATCATGAACTATTTTCATAAAATTGTAAATAAACTCATCATAGATTCCAGAAAAAATGTTTGGTACGCCATACGCGTGGTCCGTCTACAAGAGACTCATCAGTGACATTCACATAAAGACGTCGAGGACCCTAAATTTCTAAACAATTTGCCTGATATAGCTAAGTTAATCTATTCCTGGTGTTTTATTTTAAAACAAAAGTGCTGACTTCTGGCCATGGGTTGGCGAAAAAAGAAAATTTCCCTCGGCACTGGTAACAACCCAGTGTATGTCAATAAACTCATCATAAGTATCAGAATAATTGTTCCCGGTAGCCACCACAATCAATGATTTATGTTGTAGTAACTGTATTTCTCTCGACTGTCATAGTTGCATCTTATAAACATTCCATAAAAACTTCAAAATATAAATTTAAATCCTTATCTTGTTTGCTTGTTAAAAATATACGATCATGACTAGTATCATTCATAAAGCAAATAATTTTGATCTGATTAGTTTTCCAATAGTCCTTGTTTAAAAGGTTAATTCCAGTACATCAATAAATAACATTGTTAAAAGGGGTTTGTTGCGTGCAACACATGTTGACTTCCTCATTACGTCACATGTTTGTAAAACCAGTTTTTCTTGACTAGGTTTCTCAAACAGAATCCGAATTTCTGAGGTAAGACTTCTTTTTTTTTTATGTAATCTTAGGATACCAGAGAAGGACAGAAATGTTAAAAGATTTTGAATTATGTGAAAATTTTATTTTCAACCTGTTAGTCGTTTTTATTCTTATTAAAAACTCCAACTCGTGAAAAATTATGAAACTTTCTTTTAGAAAGAAAGAAAGGTATTGGGTAGATCGGGCTTGTATTTTGCACCTTTATTTTTCTTTCTTCATTTTTTTGATATTAGCATGCAATAGGTTTGGTATTATAAATATATATATATATGTTTTTCAAAAGTATATAAGTGCAAAACTTTATGAAACTAGTGATCGCAATTTGAAATGATAGGGAAATTGTTAAAACAACCTGAGAAAGAAATTAAATTTCTTGTCCTTTGAATGTCGTACCCAAACTGATTTAATCATCCAGTGCATTTTATATACATTGGTGTAATACAAATTTTTGTTGATACTCAAATGCATGTCTGTTGTAGTAACTGAAAATTATTGCGGAAATTATGCCCTTTGTTATTTGAATTCCCCTCGCTGATTTATTTTCTGTTAATTTAATGCAAATACCAGTTTTTTCTTTATAAATTGATGAAAAAGCACTTAATTAATAACTAAGTAAACTATATTAATTTGAAAAATGATAATAAAGTTTTTAATATCAATTTTCAGGAGTTAGTATTACAGATGCAAGAAAATATGAGTTTACAAAGCCCTAAATGTGACATTGATTCATGACATTATAATACGTTCTAACTTCTTTCGTCGTACAATTATACTTTTTTTTAATATTCCTGAATTGAAATAGGAAAAGATATTTACCATCATCATCAAGCAGCGTGAAATAATACTGATACATTTATGATTTATTTAAGATATTTTAGTTTTCTTTTTGATGGATAAGAGTGTATTATTTTCATTGTTCACAAACAAGAACTATTAAGAATTGATATAAAAACTCCCTTCGTATCTTAGAAACTTTATATTATTATTTTATTTTTTTTTTACTTTATTGCTCTTTAAGAATTATTCCCCTGTAGTTTTTTTTTTTTATCTTTGGCAATGAGAGGATCCGTCAAAATCCTCCATCAGGGTCAAAAGTTTGCGCCACAAGCGGAAAATTTAATATCGGCCATATTTGGATCTTTGTTACATTTTCCTGGTTTATAGTTTTACAACTGTACGTTTTTTAGAGTAATAATATGAGGCTTTACATATCTGTTCAACACTTAAACGTTGAAAATACTATTGATTTTTAATATGTGCACAGATACAAAATTCATGTCTAAAAGCAAACACAAATATCCCAATTGACACATTGTGTATTGTGAAGCAAAGAGTTGATTAATAATAAATCGAATATTCTGACTAAAGTGTATAATTGTGACCATCAATGCATGTTATACAAATTGACAGAATATTTTCATATTTTTCAACAAAAACCTTAACTTTTCTTGAAACATTTATTTGTCTTTTCGTTCGTCCTGAAAAAAATGCTTTCAATCCATTAAATATTCGTATGCAATTTTAGTGCTTGCAGCATATTTTTAAATAACGGTGCACTTCTATTTTTGTATCAGGTTTTATCCATTTTGGGCTATTTATTAAAAAAAAAATCACAAATAAACGTTTTGTTTCATACTTTCACTTAAGATGAAGTGGACAAATCTATATAAATTAAACTTAAAAAAACACTAGATGTTGGATTTGTTAATAGAAAGTTTCATTAAATTATGTTGCTTTTTCTGTCAAATTGACCACGCTGACTATTTGAAAATTTTGGGATTTTTAAAATTGAGAATGGAAATGGGGAATGTGTCAAAAAGACAATAACCCTACCATAGAGTAGACATTTGAAAACCAAAAGCATATTAAATCAACTTCTTTGTTATAATTGACTGAAAGATTCCATATCTAAGAATTAAAAAAAAAATTGATATGGGATATACATATCTTTGTTTAAATCATTTCCTTGTATCCTCGCCTATTCTCTGAATATTTTTGCTCATGACACTTACTAGATTCGTTAATAAATTTGAAAAAAAATATTACTCAAAACTGACAACTTGTAAGTACACAGTTTCTTTTACATAGATTAGTTTGACTATGATATTTTTCATATTCATTGCTATTATCCACTTGTATCACATGTTATGAAATAATTTCCGAACGAGATTTCAACAAGACTAAAACCTCCGAAAAAAACATCCTTAATTTCAGATTTACATTTGAAATTTTACAACGTTTTATTTAAATTTTTGTTTTTTAAGATTTTTTTTATTAAAATGCAAATATCTTGATTATGTTAAAAACAATTAATCAATTGATGCCTTCATTTTAAAATTTATCTCTTTACTTTAGACTTCTGATTTTTTCTTTAAAAAGATATTCAAATCAATTTTGGTTTTAAATGTTTTTTCATTCCCTTTTCATTTGCATTTATTTGAATACACTGATTTGCCAATTATCTTGTCGTTTATGTTTTAGATGCTTTGCTTTTACTATCTCCACCAGAAGGTTGAGAGAGTTATCGGAGGTGTGTTTGAAAAATATGGGAGATTTATCGCACGACATCCCTGGAAGACTGTAGTTTTTATAGGGATTATCAATGCTGCTCTTGGTGTTGGCCTTTTAAAAATTGATCCAGAATCTGGGATCCATCAGTATGTTCCAATAGGAAGTACCGCAAGTAAGGACCAAAAAAATGTAAGTTTTGACGGAAAAGTCATATGCATACTTTTCAATAAACTCATTGTAATGTTAACTGAAAAATCAACGCAATAAAAAATGTTTACTTCATTGGTTTACATTTTAGAAACGTGCAAAAATTAAATAATTATTGACATTGAATAAAACCACCGATTATTTAAGATTTGTATATTCCTCAACTTATATTTTTTAAGTCAAGCATGGGTAAGAATCCTAATTGAAATAATCTAATTATAGATCCTAAGAAAACAACTATGAAATATATAATATATGTTGCTCTTATACTAATAATCATAGATTATCGTTGAGCATCTCAACGAGATTGATTTTCTCACTTGAGCCGGTACGGCGTTAGCGGGAAAAGCAATCGAGTTGAGGTGAGACAACTGTTTATCGTTATTTTACCTATGACGAGGTTGTCAATTTCATGTCAATTTTCTTAAGCAACGCCACGTGCCGCCTTATTTTCTAGCGACAATTTTCCATCTCAAGCGAGTAGCATGATATGAAAAATTATCACAAAACAAGATCGAAGGAAAAAATGCACAAAATATCGATAACAAATATTATCTTGGATTGCTTGTTTTAACAAATTCAAACACCAAAATTATGCCAAACGTGTAGTGTTTCATCAATATTTTTTTCTCACTCACAAAGAGTTTGTTGTTCATCATCCGACGTTCTTACAACGATGTTTTTGATGTTCTCTTATGAAAACTTCCTTACCAACTGCAATCAAACTCGGCATCAACCTTTTGTCGGTCGACAATTTATGGCATATTATGTTCGTTGAACCCGCAGACCAACTAACGTGGTTTAATGACCGAAATGATCAGTTGAGATATTACAAATTAAAGAAGTCATACTACTACCCTAATCAATAATAATTGTCATATATTCTTTGGAAATGATTGTGTTTATGCATTGACTCAGTAAAATATTACCAGAAACTGCATTTTTCTGTTAATAATATTAAAACTGTTGACAAACTGAAATTTGTGCTTTTGAAACTTATTTGCAAAATATCAAAATTGATAAAGCTAAAAGTCATTGTATGTGTATGTATGTGTGGTCTTTGACTTTAACCTTTATATGTATATATATCAAAAACTTGACTTTATTTCAAACTTTGAAATAATCAATCTTAGTACAGACCGAAAAGAAAGAAACTTCTAAATTATCTATTCAGAATTGAAATTGATAGATGCAGCTTTTTTCTTTTATGCTGAAACACTTGACAAAACATTGTCATAATGGTCCAATATTTTGCAAATTTATTTATGAACAATAAACTTTAAAAAAAACACTGGTATTAAACTAATGTGCCTTTTCATTATTGATAAATAATAATCGTTGACAAACTGTGTAATCTCCAAAGATGAAGATCTGAAAGGTTTTATATCAAAACACTACTGTATGTTTGTGATGTGTGATGTCAGTAGTTTCTCACCAGACAATATGTTGTCTACGTTGCAATTTTTTTTATAAATGAAAATAATCATTCAACATTTTTGTCTCTTTTTGCATTGACATCTGCAAAAAGGTACATAGTTTAGCGTCATACTTTTATAAGCATTGAAAGTCTATAATCCTTAAATCTATTCTTCAAAAATCTATTTTTCAAAATTAATAAATGCTAAATTATTTAATCCAACATTACTAACGATTATCATTAACATACTCAAGGGCTATAAAGGTCTGTGAATGTCACAAAGTCGATTGGTTTGCATAAGATGTCAAATCTATTTTAAATGTTTTGATTCGGTGAGGATGCATTGTTTCTTTTTTAAATGCATTTACGATTAGATATTATAACAAATTAATATGTCAAAAGACACATTTGTTAATGTTAATGTTAATAAGAAAAGTATAACAAACATACTGTACTCAAAGACAATTAAAAAAAAGATTAAGGCCACAAAAACTGCCAAAAAAACCCGTTATCAATCGATAGAACAAGTAAATCCCAACTGTTATATTCCTGATTTGGTATTGGCATATTTCGAAGAAAATTGTGGGTTAAATCGGTTTAATAGTTATCTCAACGTCCAACTTGTATAACGGTTGTTCATAGTGTCGATGTATTGAAACAAATTAGGCGAGCAACCTGAAGAAACATAATTGGTTAATATGACAATACTTAACAATTACATTATTATGCTTTCAGGTTGAAACTTTGTTTAAGATCAACACAACTGTCAATTTCTATGTGCAAAGTTTACCAGATCTCGGCCAGTTTGGAGAAGTCATCATAGAACTAAAAAATGGAGACAACATACTCAACATATCAAATTGGAGGCACATAAAAGAGCTTACTGCTTATATTCAGAACACGTCAATCGTCGATTCTTCAGGAAACATTTACACTTTTGCAGATTTGTGCGCACGATCACATGGTGACTGTGTGGTTGATGGTAGCTTTTTGTTAGATAACAAATTTATTTTAGATATGAATAGCAATAACATTACATATCCCATCTATAATTTATCAGCGCAACAAACTATTGTTTTAGATCGATTTATTGGAAACGTTAATGCTCCCAATGGTTTAATTATACAAGCAACTGCTCTTAAGTTACGGTTTAATCTTCAATCAGAATCATTTGATTTATCAAGGCAATGGGAGAAAAGATTTGTCGAAAGAATGGCATTATTTGAGAATACTGATATTACTGTCAAATATTCTTATTCAGATAGTTTAAGCGTTGAGTTAAGCAAAAATGTAACTGGGGACATTTCTGTATTCTCGGTGACTTTTACACTGATGATCGTATTCGCATGTCTAGCTTTAATGGGGATGAACTGCGTTGATAATCGGTATTTTCTTGGTTTAGCTGGTATTTTATCTACGTGTCTGGCGATTTTAGCATCATTTGGCCTTGTAAGCGCTTGTGGTATAACCTTTGTAGACATCGTTGGAATAATGCCATTTTTGATTCTAGGTATGTATTGCAAAGATCAGAGTTAAACGTATTTGTTAAATTGATTAGAAAACTGCATTCAATAATTTGTAGTATTATGGATGACACTTAAAAGCTAACAGTATATTGTCAATATATCTCAAAAATATATTATCACAGTTTAGATGGAATATTCCAAAAAAAACTGCAACATTACAGTATGCACTGAAATACCCAATTGGGTTAATCATTTTAATTCGTTGGAAGCTTATAATAACAAGCTACGTTTCGTTGAAAGTTGCGTATTCACGGTTAAGATTTCCAAATATTGTGTACGCTACTACCACATCATTTCATTTAAAATCGTTTGATGAATATGAGTGCTACTAAAAATCGAAATAGCGGTGAACGTGTTTTTTTTTTAATGATTAGTACATTTCTAAATGTGTGCCATAGATATCTTGTCATTGCGTTACAATTAACGTAAATTGTTAATCTCTAAAAAGTAGAATAACAAAATAACAAACTCCAAGGAAAATTCAAAACGAAGAGCGCCTAAACAAATGGCAAAATCAAAAGTTCAAACGCATCAAACGCAAATATAACAACTGGCATATTCTTAACTTGATACAGGCAATTTCTGATGCAGAAAATGGCGGATTGGATCTAGTTTTATGGCTAGCTGAACTCATAGCAGGTGAAACACAATGATTATAAGAGCGTCAAGTCTGTTTTTATTCAATGTTCAGTATATGATAAATTCTTTATAAAATATCCTCTTAATTTCAGTCAAAATCTTATCAAATGTATTATAAGATACGAAATATCTACAAACTATTCTTAGAGGATTTCCTGCAAACTATATAATATACATATGCTAATATTTAAAGATATACTATTGAATCTATGCGATATCTTTTGAAAACTATTTTAAGGAGGACGTGTTTTTCAACGGACTATCGGCATTCCAATGGGAACGGATTGTGCCCTATTCTTGCCGACTTGTTTCTTTATTATTATGAGGCTGACTTCATACAGGAACTTCTTAGGAAGAAAGATAAGAAGTTAGCAATACAATATCATTTAACTCAACTTTCCGCTATAAAGATGATGTTCTGTCACTAAATAATTCAAAATTTGGTGACTATGTCGAAGGCATCTATCCCATTGAACTAGAGATAAAGGATACAACAGATTTAGTTAAGTCGGCCTCATATCTTGACTTACATCTAGAAATTGACAATGATGGTCGATTGAAAACAAAACTTTACGACAAAAGAGATGATTTCAGCTTTCCACTTGTGAACTTCAGTCAGACCTTATTAAACCGGACCCTGAATAAACCGGTTTCCTGTCCATTCCGGCCGGAAATGAAAGTCCCACATTTTTCCATTCAAAGTCTTTGTTAAAATACCCTTTGTAAACCGGACCCTATGTATTCCGAATTCCGGTCTTATTATGAAGTCCCAATACTCTTAATTACATTAATTATTACCTGTCAAAACCGGTTTGTCTAATTAATTTCAATGATCGATATGCAATTAAAACATATTTGTTTATACAATATAACTTTTCGTGATAATCAATTAGTCAGGTGTCAAACTGTGAACCTACAACAGTAGTGAGCTGTATTATTTATTAAAACATTATAAACGTGTCAATTAAACGAAAAGACACACCGAATATATATCTCGGATTGAACTTACGTTTTAACTTGGATAAACAAATTAAAATCGCGAAGTAAAAAGTTCACATCGTAATTTCGAAATCCTTGGTTCCTTGTTGTGAACCCCTAAACAAATGACCTTGATAATGAAAAACACCCGGATGACAACAATCAATGGATATTGTACACTGTACGACAACGTTTCGAAAGTGATGACATTACGTTTGATAATATTCTGGCTTTTTAATAGGCCATTCCAACATTTCAAATTATTGATCATGGGAGTAAATCGAAACTCTCGTCTTACAATCCAAACAACGCGAGCATTATGATGCAAATGCAAACAATGAAAAACGAAGTGACAGTATTTTAATTTATCAGATATAATTTACAATCAGAGAGAATTTTTTCATGCAAAATGTCGGACGTCACAAGTCATTAACTTCCGGTCAAAACAGAAACCTGAATAAACCGGCTCACTGTCCAAACCGGCCCTTTTTCATGGTCCCGTAGCCGGCCGGTTTATACAGGTTTTACTGTAGCAACATTCCAGCAGCACCTGCATACGAGGTATATGTCTCCAAATTGATACGATATTCCCGTGCTTGCATTTTCTATCATGATTTTCTTGATAGAGGGTTGTTGCTCACAAGGAAGCTATTAAATCAAGAGTTCCAAATGGTGATTTTGAAATCATCTCTTCGTAAATTTTACGGACGCCATTACGAGTTGGTTGACCGTTATGGAATAACCGTTTCACAAATGATATCGGAAATGTTCCTTACGTCGTAACAATAATCTCCTGCCCTTTCATAAATGTGACCTCCCGAATTGGACTATTTACCAGATTTGTTATCTCATAAGCAACACGATGGATGCCACATGTGGAAGCAGGATCTGCTTACCCTTCCGGAGCACCTGAGATCACCCATAGTTTTTGGTGGGTTTCGTGTTGTTTATTCTTTAGTTTTCTATGTTGTGTCATGTGTACTATTGTTTTTCTGTTTGTCCTTTTTATTTTTAGCCATGGCGTTGTCAGTTTATTTTCGATTTATAAGTTTGACTGTCCCTCTGGTATCTTTCGTCCCTTTTTTTAAGCTACAACGCGAAAGCGTTCTGATAATGAATTGAATAAAACAACTTATCCCATAAACGATTAAAGCGATGGCAGTTGAACCTACGAACAATAACTCGAATCCAGGGTCATCTTTGGTTCATATATTTCTTTAGAATAGCCACATCATGAAATTTCTGTCATTTTTTTCATCTCAACTATGACTTCTATATGTATTTTAATGTATGAAGCGAACCTTGCGTTGTCCGTATTACAATTCATTTGAAGTCTAATAGACAAACACGATCAATAACTTTAGCAGAGTACAAATTATTCAATGGTAAGATTTAAAAATTGTGTTAAATAAAAGCAACAGTACTATACCGCTGTTCAAAAGCCATAAATCGATTGAAAGCAAATTCGGGTTACAAACAAAAACCTAGAGAAACACATCAACTATAAGAGGAAAACAACGACACCACAGAACGCTGAAGTTCAACAAAAAATAAACGACAATGCAACATACATAGAAACGAAATGTTAGATAACAACTGCCACATTCCTGATTTGGTACAGGCCATTTTAAGAAAACAAATGGTGGTTTTAACCTTTTTTATGGCTATCCAAATGTTGGGCTTTATGGCAATGTTAAATTTACCGCTTAAATGACACCATGGCGTGACGAGAATACAGTACAAATGAATGGAAGAACACCAAAGACTGAGAACCCTTGATTTAAGATTCCTAGAAAATCTCTTTATGATGCCAGCTTCATAAGAGTAAAAGAACAACTGAGCAAAAAGAGAACAAAAGTTTGTTAACACAGAAATGCCGACTGTCTATTGTCATCGTAGATCAAGGTAAAAAAAATGACTGTGAAATTTTATGAAAACACTTGTTTGACAATCACTTGATTTTTAAGGATTATACGTCACATGGTTTCATAGCTTTATTCAGTAGCATGTGTCACGTTAAGACAATAACAAAGATGTGGTACGAAAACATAAGCGTCCTGATTAATATACAATGTATGATACGACCAATCCTTAAACAAATATTTTAGTTTGCGTTTATATTCCGTCAAGTTGTCCTCAATCCTAGAATACGATATACTCGTACATGTTGTTTATAAGCAGCAGACATCAACTGTGTTATACTTTTGCAGTATGAAAGAGATTCATATCGTATTTTCCTAATATATTTAGAAGTATGCAGAATTTATATTTAATTTGCAAAATTCCTATTACGGGAATGTGTAGTTCGTATCAGTAGATACATAGTGTACTTTTATCAAAATCCTAAAAACTTGCGGACATTATCCAACCTTTAAAAATTGATACAATATTGAAATGAATGCATACTGTCCGCTAAAAAGTAGAACTCCACTTTATTTAAATCACCAGAATGATAAAAAGTAAAACATCAGAGTTCGCAGCTATAAAAAGGGTTCGTTCTATTTTCCTTGGTATATTTCACGTTTGTTGATAGTTATAATAGAATGCATGTAATTAAAATAATTTGTAAACCGGATTTGTATATTTTTTTCCTAATCGATTTATGAATTTTGAATAGCGGTATACTACTGTTGCCTTTATTTATCATCCCCCTTTGTATCTTCCTCCTATCATATTCTTAATCATTCTATAAAACCACGATTAAGTTCGAACTGTATTTTCTTTTTACAGGTATTGGCGTGGACAATATGTTCATTCTCCTGTCTGGTTTGGCAGATACAAATAGTGCCCAAGACGTAGAAACTCGTATTGGTAAGACAATACGGACAAGTGGAATTGCTATCACTATAACATCAATAACAGACATTGTAGCGTTCTGTGCGGGAGCTGCATCAGTGTTTCCTAGTGTTCGAAACTTTTCATGGTACACAGGTAGATATTAACAAAAATTAGGACAAGTTTATGTAAAATTCTACTTATTTTCAATGTATAACAATAGACAATAAAACGATGTGGTTTTGTATAAAGAACTGGGTAATATTTTCAATAATAAAATTACAAATGGTCCCTGGTTTTCCCGTTTGAATAGTTTTATATTAGTCATTTCGAGGGCTCTTTGTAGCTTTCTTTTTGATGTGAGCCAAATCTCAGTGTTTTAGACCGTATTTTGACCTATAATGGTTACTTTAACAAATTGTGACTTGGATGAAGAGTTGTCTCATTGGCACGAATACCACATCCTTTTATATCTATATGTATTTTGATTTGTTTAAACGATAACTGCACAGAATATAGATTACACAAAAAGGATAAAAGAAACTTTGTTAAAAGGTGTATTTTGCTAAATTTCATCTATTAGTACTAATTATATAAAAAAAATGTCGCTTTAGTCTAATTGATTTTATGTGTCTGTTTGCAGGATGTGCAGTTCTGTTTTGTTATATAAACTATCTTACATTTTACACCGGTGTCATGGCAATCAATGAGAGTCGCGTAACAAAACAGTTACATTGGTTTACATGCTGCAAAACAAAATCTCATGAAGTACTCAAGGCAGAAGGCAAATCTAAAATGTTTGTCTTATTTTGTGGAGGTGCAGCACGACAAAAGAGAGAGGAAGTTGAAGGGCCTATAGAAAAATATCCAAAAATTCTATTAAAGAAAGCTGTGCTAAGCGGTCCTACAAGGATTGTTATCATTATATTATTTATAGGGTATTTGGGTGTCTCAGCATGGGGTGCAAGAAATTTTCGTGAGGATCTTGATCTCAGGAATTTAGTCTCCAGTGACTCTTATCATTATAAATTTTATGATACGAACCTCAACTATTTCAGCCAAAGCTTTTTTGTTTCTTTTTATATTAGTTCTGAGATTGATTATAGACAGGAATCAAATGTTTTAAAAATCGAATCGTTATTAAAGAAGGCTAAAGGCGATAAAGATATTGGATCAACTTTTCAGCTTTCTTGGTTAAATTCATATATAAACTCCCATGAATATGATATTAGCACGAAATCAAACTTTACTATCGGCTTGAAATCTTTTTTAGCGCTTCATGGCAACATATTCGTAAACGATGTAACGATTAGTGGTAATTCAATTGTTGCATCACGGTTTCATGTTCTCAGCACAAATCTTAAAACATCAAGCGAGCAAGCTTCCTTAATGGTCCGTATGAGAGATATTGCAAAGTCTTCCGTGTTGCCAGTCTTTGTGTTTTCACCCCCTTTTGTTTTCTTTGAGCAATATGTACAAATTGTTCCACAAACAATACAAACTCTTGCAATAGCTGTATCTGTTGTGTTTTTGGTCACCGCTATATTTATGCCTTTGCCTGTCCTTATACTTTTGGTAACTGTTTCTGTTTCAATGATCATGGTAGGGGTTATTGGCTTAATGCAAATTTGGGGTCTCACTTTAAGTTCTGTGACGATGATCCATATTGTCATGTGTGTAGGATTTTCTGTTGATTTCAGTGCCCATATTTGTCATGCGTATGCGCATGTCCCAGGGGAAAATAGAGATGCAAGAGTAAGTACAGCACTGGACTTAGCGGGAGGTCCTATATTAAATGGGGCACTTTCTTCTGTTATTGGTATAGTTGTGCTGGCTTTTTCAAAATCATACATTTTCTTTTCCTTTTTTAAAGTGATGTTCATCGTTGTGGTTGTGGGTGCTATGCATGCCATTTTTCTTCTTCCAGTATTGCTCTCTTGGATAGGCCCTATTTACGGAACACCAGAAACAGAACCAGTCAACGACAAAATGAAATATTCAGAGACAGACGAAGAAAAACAAAACGAACTTATGAATTATAAACAGAATACTATACCACGGCTATCAACCGCAAGTCTACGAAGTTTAAATAAGGCTTCTTAACGAAAGTTATACTTATTTCAAGAACAATTACCATTTAATGCTTATACAATTTGCTGTGCTTACAAAAATGAAGAATATAATAGTTTTCTATGTAGTGTTAATATGAAACTGTTTACCTTTTAGTCGTCATCCGTCGTTCTTTAGAAATCGGGTTGTCAGTTTCTATCGATTTTTTTTTTGTTTTTTGTTTTTTGCCCCTTGTTATCATCCGGTTATTTTTTGCTACAAATTAGAACAATTTTATAGGTAAACGTATCATGGAAATGTATTTTGCAGTATGCAAAATAGTCGCAATTTTTTCTTTTAAAATTACTGATAGACTGTTTTTTTTTTACCTGCTTAAGAGAAGCATTTGTTTTTTAATGTAATGTCTTGTAAATTCATGATATTATTCACTTAAGTCTCAAAAATAGTGGACCGGTTCATTGTTTTAAAGCAGTAGATTTATTGATAACTAGATATATAGTAGATTTTTTCTGAAATTTAAAAAAGAAATGAGCAACTACATTATGCCTCTATTCAACATTGAATATATTGTTTAGAGGAGCTAAGAATAGCTGGTTAATAATACCTTTAAATCAGAATAAACAACAAACATTTAACTTCGCGTTTAGTAACGATATACGTTATAATGTTAATGCTCATGACTTCCTGGTTTATCATCCAGTAGGTATGACTTTTAGAATACAATTCATCACAAGATTTTTTTGTTCGGAGACAATATCGAGTTCAAAATAGCAAAATTACACATAAATACCAAAAGAAAAAATATCTTCTTATATGTATAGATAACCAGATTATTCTTAACATTTAAAAGGGTCACAGGTTGACGCGATACAAAACATATAAATTTGTTAAATGTCAATATAATGAAATATATAACACAAATGTAACAATCGTCATAAAAGAGCATATTTTTTTTTATAAAATGCTTATCAGAACAAAATTATCTGTTAGTTTACTTTTTTTAGTTAACATATTGCTATTCATTCCTACAAGGTCCCAGGTGATGGTTCCTTTTTACCACTGATTAAAGGAAAGTATTTTAGAACGTCTAAAATAATGTCGTTTAGTTAGAACTTGTTTTAATTCGAGCGTCACTGGTGCGTAGCCGAATACAAATTGATGGCAATATAGTTGTCACTGTAGTTGAACTGATTGGACCACTAGGCATTGTAAGGCTCTAAAATGAACTCCATTTCAAGATATGAAATAAACCTTATGAACTTTGTGATATTCTAGCGTTACTGTTGCGTTTATTGCAGACGAAACGAGCGTCTGACGTACAAAATTATAAATCTGATATTTTTGGTAAGTTATCCGGTTGGATTTTTCGCATGATCGTTTAGAATGTTATCCAGTCATGAGCATATACAAAATGTATGATAATTGAGACTAATATTATATACTAGTAATTAATATTAAGGAAAAGTCGAACATCGATGAAATTCATCTTTGAAATGTTGTCAATTAATTTTTACATTTTGTCAAAGTGACTTAATAAGTTCATGTTTGGTTGATAGTGTTTAATGCCACTTTCAGTTTTCATTGCTTTATCACTGTGGTAGTTTTCAGAGGTGAAGAATCCCTGAATTTTGGGAAGAAAACTGATAATTCTAGGCCATTAAGGTCGGAGTTAAATGCACCTACAACGAGAGAATTAATCCCACACAAACTCACTGACGGATAACTAATTAGGTCACTAGAATGGTTATGTCTCTAAAAGGAACTCCATGTCTAGATACGAAATGAACCTTATGTTCAAAACATTCCATAATCTAAAAAGCAAAAAAAAATATTTGACAATTTTTAGTTGGTTTGTTTATAAGTATTATTTGGACTGTAAACATGAATAAGCCAGAAATAATTAAATGAAATGTGCCAAAATTATCCTGTGTAATATGTAAAAACACCTTATTTAACATGTGTTGATTTTTTGACATTATAAAATTAGAGAACTGTTAGATTGTTTTAAAATGAATTTCAGAGATGACTATGCATGTGGTGGGCGTGAGGTATGATTCAATGCTCCTATGTATGTGCTAGTAATCGTATGTGTGTGTTTGTAATAATTATCTGCGGGTGTACAATACTGTTCTTGTTTTCATTTAGTTGTTAGCTAATTTTGTAAATATTTAACGAAGTAATTTATATTGTAAATGAATATCTTTTACATAAAAGTCATATTTTGTCTTTGTATCTTATTTGAGCCTTTTTGTATTGTCGACATTATTCGAGTGCGTTATAAGCAGTGCGTTAAATATTTAAATCAATGACTGGATAATAACAACCCCAGTTAGGAGGGATCCAGCACAAAATCTTCAAATATGCATTCATCACTAGCAGTACATTACACAATTCTCATATGTGAAACAATTTTATATTGTAATGTTAACCGTATAAATTAAGAAACAATTTTGTATTGTTTTGTTTCCTGTATGTGAAAAGATTTTTTTGGTCCCATCTACATGAGGCCACTGAAGTATCTTCTCTCTGGTTTTAATAGAAATAGAGTCTGAACACAAATGTACATTTTCGGCTTACAAATCTTTTAAAGTATCCCAAGTGTTGATGGCAGACTCGATATCTTTTACACCACAAGGTGGAATAAAAAAAATATTTATATGATATCAGACAAAATGTCTGACTAGATCATTACATGGACTACTTTACTGGACAATTAACACATATCTTTAATCTCTTCTTTCAAATGAAAGACTTTGCACGTTTGTGATGAATGTAAATCTAGTAAAGCGTTGCAGACTCATGAAATTTATAGTATATTGTTCTGATTATTCACAGCACTGAATCGATACAATAGTTACCAAAGGTACCAGGGTGACTATCAGTCCCCGATGGTATCATAAGCTCAGTATTTATAACAATCATCAGTAGTATATTGCTGTTCAAAAGTCATACATTGATTGAATGAAAATAAATCCGGGTTACAGTCTTAAACTGATGGCAACACATCAACTATAAGAGGAAAACAACGAAACAACAGAAATACTGAAGAGCAACAAAAACAAATGACAATGCAATATAAATAAAAACAAACTATTAGATAACAACTGCCATGTTCCTGACTTTGTAGATGACATTTAAAGAAATAAATGGTTGGTTGAACCAGGTTTTGTGGCTAGCCAAACCTCGTGCTTGAAATGACATTACATGACAGGAATTGTCCGTTCTACTAACAGAATTTTTTAGTAATTTTCTAGTAATTGTTATAAAAAGTAAGATCACAAAAATACTGAACTTAGAGGAAAATCAATTCTGAGAGTCCACAATAGTTATCAAAGGTACCAGGATTGTAATTTAATACGCCAGACGCGCGTTTCGTCTACATAAGACTTATCAGTGACGCTCAGATCAAAACAGTCAAAAAGCCAAACAAATACAAAGTTGAAGAGCATTGAGGACCCAAAATTTCAAAAAGTTGTGCCAAATACGGCTAAGGAAATCTACTCCTGGGCGTAAGAAAATCCTTAGATTTTCGAAAAATTCAAGTTTTGTAAACAGAAAATTTATAAAAATGACCATATAATTGATATTCATGTCAACACCGAAGTGCTGACTACTTGGCTGGTGATACCCTCGGGGACAAAACGTCCACCAGCAGTAGCATCGACCCAGTGGTGTAAATAGTTATCAAAGGTACCAGGATTATAATTTAATACGCCAGACGCGCGTTTCGTCTACATAAGACTCATCAGTGACGCTCAGATCAAAACAGTTAAAAAGCCAAACAAATACAAAGTTGAAGAGCATTGAGGACCCAAAATTTCAAAAAGTTGTGCCAAATACGGCTAAGGTAATCTACTCCTGGGCGTAAGAAAATCCTTAGATTTTCGAAAAATTCAAAGTTTTGTAAACAGAAAATTTATAAAAATGACCATATAATTGATATTCATGTTAACACCGAAGTGCTGACTACTGGGCTGGAGATACCCTCGGGGACGAAACGTCCACCAGCAGTGGCATCGACCCAGTGGTGTAAATAGTTATCAAAGGTACCAGGATTATAATTTAATACGCCAGACGCGTAATCACATGGCAAAATCAAATAACAAAACGCATCAAAAACGAATGGACAAGAACTGTCATATTCCTGACTTGGTACAGGCATTTTCAAATGTAGAAAATGGTGGATTAAACATGGTTTTATAGCGCTAACCCTCTCAATTTGATGACAGTCTCATCAAATTCCGTTATATTTACATTGATGCGTAAACTAAACAGACACAATGAATAAAATAGTCAAAATACGGGTACATCAGTCATCATCGTATAACAATGTTAAAAGGAACAATTTAACAGAACACAAAAACATCTATCTACAAACACATTCATTGATTTGTGTGTCTGACGTCAGAACTTTTTTTAAAATACATCAATAACACCATTTCAAACTTAATCAAGAATTTATTTTAAGTGTTCTTTGTTATTCTGTGGTTACATGTATAAATATACTTATTATGTGTTTCTCTGTCCTGGGTGTTCTTGCATTCATTTGTACTGTATTCCTTGTCATGTAATGTTGTTTTTTAGCAGTATTTTTATCATTGTCATTACGCATGATGTTTGGTTAGCCATAACACCAGGTTCAATCCATCATTTTTTCTTAAAATGTCCTGTACAAGTTTTCATACCTTTTAATATGTTAAAAAAAATCTGTACAAACCCTTCCATTACTTAGTTTTCAATTTTACAGCTATACATAAAACTAATACTGGTAAGACATTTAGTATTTACGAAATACAGTAAGACACTTATCAAAGTACCTTGCAACTTGGAAGTGGAAACAATAGGTATAGATGAAAAGCAAATAAAGTAGACAAAAATAGTTTTACGCCAGATAATATTCATCTAAAATACATACATATGTTAACATTTGCAGTTATTAAGAATAACTAAAACAATAATAAATACAAGTGTAAAATATGACTGGAGATGAATGAATATAACATAATATACAGTTGACTGAAAACAAAAATGCTCACCTTACATAATGTGCAAGCTTCATTTCAGTACTACAAAAAAATTCCATGCTTTTTTATATGCATACTATAAATTCTATCATATTCATTTACATACATTAAATCTTGTCAAACAACAAAAATCTCTATTCTTATCTTAACATTGTTTTTCTTTCTAATTCGAGCCAAAAAGTTTTTATTTATTCAATGTACATATATCATCGTTCAAAGGATACCAACTGTCAGTGATTTTGAGGGTAAAAAAGACCACAAAGTCAATGTTCATGAAAGTGCACATTTCATTTAGGCTTGCATGGACTATTGAGTCTATTGTAGAACCACAAAGTCACCCAAAAAAATAAAATTTCAATTCTTTAAAACTGATACATTAAAATTGGTACAGAAAAGAATAAATCAATCCATATAATAATATAATGAGGTATCTTGGTTAAATTATAAAACATGTTCATCAAATGAAAATAAGGATTGGTCTAACTCTTACTGCTACAATTTCAAACTAACTGATCGAGACATAAAAATAAGGGATAGGGTATGATAGCTAATCAGAAAACTATCCACAGTAGTCCTAATGATGTTGAAGTTGTTGTATGTAACTTACTGTATGACTTTCAACAATGTGTGACTTTAAAGACCAAACAAAAAACAATTTAAATAAGAAACCAATATAAGAACATTCACTTCTGAACTTTCCAAAACTTAGTATAAAATACTTCACACAATAACCGTAATATTTCTCCAAAATTTACATTATAAATATGATCCAGTGTTTTAAAATTCTTGTTATTTTTAAATACATTGAATAATACTTTAATACTTTTTTCTTCCCAAGTGAATATTCTAGACACAAATTCCTTTTGATAAAAAATCTGAAGACATTGATTTTTTTCCGAAATTTAAAAATCAAGATATTTCTTGCTTCATCTTCCCATTGTAATAGTTTCAAGAGACAAACATCTGAACAAGTATAATTCTCTATAGCAAATTTGTTTTTTCTTCAAAATTTTACAATGGGAAGATGAAGCAAGAAATATCTTGATTTTTTAAATTTCGGAAAAAAAACCAAGATATTTCTTGTTTCATCTTCCCATTGTAAAATTTTGAAGAAAAATCAAATTTGCTATACAGAATTATACTTGTTCAAATGTTTGTCTCTTGAAAACAAACAAACAGCCATATCTTAATGTTTCATTATTTTTGATTTAAAATAATTGATTTATTGAAAAGGGAGTCAAAAATAGAACTTTTATTCAGAATTTCAACAGCAAAATTTTTAAATAGGGATTAAGAATGGTTCTGGTCCTTGAACTTTTTGTTTGTTTTTTTGGTAGGAAAAGTTAACAGTTTTTATTTAGTACGTAAATTAGTGTTCTTTGACAATTAAAGTTCACATTGATATAGTTTGCTCATTCAGTTGTCAAAGATACATATACCTAAAGGAAAAACTGGTAAATGAAATAAGACAGATGGACATGATGATCATTTCTATGAGAAAACTTCTAGCACCAAACAAAAGAAACACATACAAAAGGACAGCACACATGGAACAAGTTGAATTCATACCTAGTACAGCAGAGTAGACCTTATAGCTAATCTGAGTCACTTGACCGGAGAATCTTTGCCTCTTGTACTATGAAGTCATATAGCAATCATCTTTTCATTTTATTGTGCTACATTTTCTATAATGTTGTCAAAATTTTACAGTACCTTTGTGTTATCCAATAATGACAGACAAATGGCGATATGGTGTATTCAAATAAACCCCTGACCCTAATCTTCACCTAAACAAGTAGTCTGAGAAGCCCTGGCATAGGAAGAAAAAAAGTTAACATCTAGAGACAAGTCATGTTATGTGTTGACCCTAGAAACTAGGATCGGGAGGCAAGAACAACAATGACTCGGTGTTCAAAATTAACAAAATTGAAAGTAAGACAAGTATGGCATCAATGATATAATTATAACATGTGTTTCCAAATTAAATGAAACACTACATTAACCAAACAAAAATGTCTTTCAACAATAACCCATCAGAATTTGGTAGAAAAACTGTGGAGATTTTAAAAAAATAAACAGTGTGGTCCTGACTAATTTCTTGGCAGTGACCTACTGGTATAAGGTAGATAACTGTGGAAATACCTAGTAAATATACAGTATAACCGTACAAAATATAATATTTTATTTGTACAAGGTTTATAATCCAGTAGAAAAGAAGGCTTTGCAGAGCCCTTCTACCATTTCGAGCCGAGTACAAATAAAATTTATTATTCGAGACAAAGTATTGATATTCTTTATAATTTGCAACTCCTT